>NC_090256.1:51297064-51304564 GCF_037325665.1 Littorina saxatilis | reverse complement strand
TCTTGATGACCTTCCAGATAAGTTTGGGGACTTTTTTGCCGAAAAAAATCGAGAAGATCCGAGTGGAGCTTGATGCTGCTCCTGGGCATCCAGAGCATGCGCCATTTCACGGCGCCCACCTCACCGATTTTTCCCCTGTCACTAAAGAACAAGTGAAGAAGATCATTGAAAAAGCTCCACCCAAATCCTGTATTCTCGACCCAATTCCTTCAGAGCTATTAAACGAGTGTCTAGAGGAATTACTCCCTGTCATTACTGATATCATAAATCAATCCCTCACATCCGGTCAAGTACCCCCTTCTTTTAAGCATCCTGAAAAAAGCTAACCTTGACATCAACACTTTTAAGAACTACCGCCCTGTCTCTAATTTGCCTTTTGTTTCGAAAGTCCTTGAAAAAGTTGTTTTGGCCCAATTGTCAGAGCATCTTGCTAAGACAGGTATGGTTGAACCATTACAGTCCGCCTACCGCGCAGATCACAGCACTGAAACAGCCCTACTTAAGGTAGTGAACGATCTTCTCACTGCCTGTGACAGCGGCTCTGTTTCGCTTCTGGCCCTGTTGGACCTATCCGCAGCGTTCGACACCATCGACCACGATATACTGCTGGCAAGGTTGAACACCACATTCGGCATAACAGGCATGGCTCTTGGGTGGTTCTGCTCCTACCTGACTGGACGCACTCAGGCTGTTGTGATCCAAAATAGGCACTCCGAGGACACCCCACAAGGATCTGTGTTAGGCCCAGTGTTATTCACTATGTACATACAGCCGCTAGGCAAAGTCATAAAGCACCACAATGTCTTGTACCACATGTTCGCAGACGACACTCAACTACAAAAATCCGAACACACCAAACAGTTTACAGAGTTAGCGCAGTCAATAGAATCATGCAGCGATTACATCAAACAGTGGATGACAGTCAACAAGCTCAAGATGAACGATGATAAGACAGAGATCATGCCAGTTGGCAAACAATCAAACTTAAAGCTTCTTTCAGAAACATCCAGTCTTACTCTTTCTGATACCACAGTCACATTCAGCACCAAAGTAAAAAAACCTGGGTGTCCACCTTGACAGTAGCCTGTCAATGGACGCCCACATCAACTCACTCTGCAGAACCGCCTTTCTTGAAATGCGGAGGATTAGCCAAATCAGACACCTTCTTTCCCTCGACGCAACCAAGACACTGGTTTCGGCTTTTATTTTGTCGAGACTGGATTACTGCAACTCGCTCCTAGCCGGCCTCCCAGCTAGACCGCCTACAGCGCATCATGAACAATGCAGCACGTCTTGTGGTGCGCAAGCGCAAGCGCGACCATGTCACCCCTCTCCTCATGACCCTTCACTGGCTACCAATCAAAGCACGCATAACATATAAAATAGCTACCCTGTGTTACCGTAGCCTTCAAGACTCTGCCCCTTCTTACCTGTCTACGTCTTCGCTCTTAAAGCCACACGTCCCCACACGCAACCTCAGATCCGCTGACGCAGGGCACCTTGTTGTCCCACGCATCAAACTGAACGCTTTCGGCAAGCGCGCCTTTATCTACACAGCTCCCTCTATTTGGAACTCTCTGCCCATGTCTGTCCGCCTTTCTGCCTCTCTCCTTTCCTTCAAGTCCTCTCTAAAAACACACCTCTTCCGGCAATACTTCAACCCCTAGCCTGTTCAGTATCTGCCACATTGAGGAGAGGGGTCACTTGCCATCGTAGCGCGCTGTGGGCCGGCTGGGGGCGGGTTGCTGTTTCATGTGCCTGTTTCTTTGTTTATTTCCGTGTTTGAAATCGGCGTGCGGGTCTGTTTTTCCCTTGTACGTGCGCGCGATAGCTGTCGCGGTGTATGAGTGCGACTACACGTGCCTTGGCGTGTGTGTGCGAGTGTGCGAGGGCTGTATTTTGTATATTGATTATTTGATACATGTATAAATGTGTCTCCAGGAATATGTTTTGTTTTAATCTTGTGTCGATACTATTTAGTTCTGCCTCGTTATTAGCCATTGAGTATAACTGTTTTATCATCATTGCTTTGTTGTTGTTCTTTGGCCATTTACGTTGAATGACTTGTTACACATCGACATTGATAGTTTTATTCTTCTTCTTCTTCGTCGTTCGCTAGATAGTTTTATTATAAGAACCTTTTCTAATTCCTATTAACTCGATGTTCTTTAACTATATTTATACATAAATGCATATTGTAAAGCAGTATGCATTGTTAGAGGATCTTCTAGTAGCAGTGTTCAAATGTCGAAGCTGCTTTTCCCAGTTTTACCTAAGAGACCGACTGTATATTGTGTTATTGTATTTGTCAGACTTGATTGTACCAAGTCCCTACACATGTTGTAATGCGCTTAGAGCCAAATATTTTTGTTTTTTGTAAGGGATAGGCGCAATATAAATACACTTTATTATTATTATTGTTATGTTAAAAAAAAAAAAAGCTTTTGTGCACAAATCAGAAAATACATTGTACATTTTACCTCAGGCCAAACAAGAGATCCAAGCAAGTTGCACTGATCTAAAAAATATATTTTTAGATCAATGGCAAGTTGTCAAGAACAGGCGCTTGCATTTGGATGTGTCCAATGATAGTAGGTTTGGTTGTGATCAATCAGAATAATGTAGGAATAAAAATGTATGACAGTTTGGTATGATGACATGTAATTCACATATGCTGAAATATAATATTATACATCATATAATATTAATATGGCTGTTGCCATGACCATGAACCCCAAGAAAGGTTTAATGTTATGTAAATCAAAATACCAAAATCAAGCACCCATTAATCTTGTCTACGGCGCGGGAAGATTGAGGCCTTCGTAAACGTTCAACGTTGGCCAATAATGATTTTAACAATGTTGTGTCGTTTTGTATTATGTTTTATTTTGTTGATCAATTGATAAATATGTCTTCCCAACATATTACAAATCAAACAGAAATAAAGCTCTCTCTCTCTCTCTCTCTCTCTCTCTCTCTCTGTCTCTCTCTCTCTCTCTCTCTCTCTCTCTCTCTCTCTCTCTCTCTCTCTCTCTCAGTATGGTTGGAAACAGTTTTGCGTGACTCAAGGTCGCGGATTAGAATCCAGCCCAGGTTGGACACGGGTCAACTGTTTGAGCAGACCCAGAGACGGTATCCATGTCCCACCCCCGTGTCACCACGGGGCAGATTTTTTGACCCGTTCTGGTCAATGCTTGTTTTTCTTATTTAGTTGTTTTGCGTGTCAATGTTTCAGCAGAAAATAAGCCCAAAAGACAAGAAGAAGAAGAAGAAGAAGAAGAAGAAGAAGAAGAAGAAGAAGAAGAAGAAGAAGAAGGAAGAAAGAAGAAAGAAGAAAGAAGAAAGAAGGAGAAGGAGAAGGAGAAGGAGAAGAAGAAGAAGAAGAAGAAGAAGAAGAAGAAAAATAAAAGAAATGACGATGATTACGTGGTTTTTGTTTTTGTTTCTTGCTTCTTTTAGGATGCAGAGCTAAACCGCTCACTAGAGAGAGAGATCGAATCAAATCAAATCAAATCAAATTGTTCGAGGGTCGTGGCATAAACATTACAAATGAGCTTTTTTTTCAACCAGCCTTCGCACAGAGAGGGACTTCTCTTATTACATTATTTACACGGACATTCACGCAGAAAAAGAGAGAAAAAAGCAGAAATTAAAAAAGATATAAATATTACACATTTAAGGTTTTACGCGAATACGAGAGAGAGAGAGAGAGAGAGAGAGAGAGAGAGAGAGACAGAGAGAGAGAGAGAGAGAGAGAGAGAGAGAGAGAGAGAGAGAGACAGAGAGAGAGAGACAGAGACAGAGAGACAGACAGACAGACAGACAGACAGATATACAGAGACAGATATACAGAGACAGACAGACAGACCGACAGTCAGACAGTCAGAGAGATAAACAGAGACAGATATATATACAGACAGACAGACAGATAGACAGGCAGATAAACAGACATCCAGAGACGGCAAAAGTAACGTACAGAAAGAAGGCAAAAAGAAGTTATCGGACTGCAAAATACACACGCTTTGTGCGACTTACGGCAGAGGTTGTAATCATAGTCTGTAGCCTTGAGACAACTCTCCAAGGTGTGGAAGGTGATGTTCTCAGGCTGACTGTACAGCAAGAAATTCTCGTCCGAGGTGTACACCTGAATGGTGTAGTTGGAGTTGAAAGTCAGCTTCTTCAACTCATACTTCAGCTGGCCCCAGTACTGAAACAGAAGAATTCGAATAAACATGATGAAATCACATTCAGTTTTCCCAATAACTCGATCCTCAGTGTTTCTTTTTGTTTTTGTTCTTTCTCTTATTCGTTATTCACAACAATGTTGTATCCTCTATTTCTGATACCGTGTAGAAGGTACCGTAGTTGTGACTCCCGGTAAAATAGAAATAAAAGAGGGCAGAATTAATAGACAACAGAGACTGACAAGACAAGAAATAATTGCTTACTGATACACCCACGTCCCAACACACATAGTCTATGGACAAAGTGAGAGGGGGGGGGGAGAAAAGGAAGAAGAGAAAGAGAGAGAGACGGACGGACGGACGGGCGGAAGGAGAGACGAAGAGAGAGGGAGAGAGGAGAGAGACAGACAGACAGACAAAGACAGATACAGCATCACAGAGCAAACATTCCCGCACTTCTATCTATTCTTGATTAATAATTATGCATATGCGCACCATACATACCTTGATCTCAATCATTTCGTATGTCCCTCTAGGGGGCATGGAATACAGCCTGAAATAGCAGCCGCCAGTGTCTGCAAACCACAGCATATTGTAATCTGTGATACCAAGCCTCTCACACCGTTAGGCTGATGCTTCGTCAAACACACGACAGAGAGAGAGAGAGAGAGAGAGAGAGAGAGAGAGAGAGAGAGAGAGAGAGAGAGAGAGAGAGAGAGAGAGACAGAGACAGAGACAGAGACAGAGACAGAGACAGAGAACAAGAACAAGAACAAATCTTTAATTGTCTAAGGCCACAGCCCCTTACAATAGTGGTTAAAATAACAGCAATAGTATCTACACAGTTATAAATTGTAGTCACGCATAAAATTCAACAAATACATTAAGACCCTGATGACATGTCACTGAACCTGATTTATAAGGGTTCGTCTCTTCTGTAACATGAAGAACACAAATCTGCTGAAGCTGTCCATCACATTATCCTCATTACTGCCACAGAAATACACAAGTTGTTGTTGCAGCGTCTTAGAGTTCGAGATTTTCAAAAGGACATAAAAATACAACATGGTGTTCATCTTCTGTATCAGCTGTACAGAGAGGACAGTTTCTTGTCGTTTGGTTTGGTGCGTACTGAAACTTGTGAGCGTTGATTTCGGATACTCCTGCGCGGAAACGAGTAAGAGCAACTCTGTACTTAATATTATCTTCGATTAATTCAATGTATTTCTCTTTTTCCAAGCATGTTTTGTAACAATTATAAATGTCGAAACGTTCACTGCATTCTAAAAAGGAGAACCATTCTTGACAAAAACAATCTTGTAAACGTCTGTTAAACTCTTGTAAGAAACACTTCTCATTCCCAACCATTCCGTACATCCACACAGCAGCAAAACCATTACAACATAAAAGACTCTGCACATGTGAGACCCAATTTGTGTGGCCCTTCGATGCCAAATTACATAAAGCTTTATATGCAATCTTGAAATATCTTGTATCAGGTTGCTTCAGCAGTGTAAACCAGTATCTCACACATCTGACTGCAGAGTTAATATACAGCGGATGTCTTCCCAATTCACCATACACAATGTTGTTTGGAGTTCGAATTGTCACTTTTAGAAACTTTTTACACGCAAATAGGTGGACCCTTTCCACAGAGTCATACTTTCCATATCCCCATAGCTCAGAACCATACAAGAGCATAGGGGCGATCCGTGCGTCAAACAGTTTGAAAAACACCTTTGCCGAATGGCAGCCAAGTCTGTTCAGTAATCTAACGATTTCGATCACTCCCTTTTTCGCCATGATTGTCTTTGTTTCTACTGCAATGTTCCAGCTCAGTTGGGGACAGAGACAGAGAGAGACAGAGAGAGACAGACAGACAGACAGACAGACAGACAGGCAGGCAGGCAGACTGGCAGACAGACAGACAGGCAGGCAGGCAGACAGACAGACAGGCAGACAGACAGACAGACATACAGATATATAGACAGAGACAGAGACAGAAAAAGACAGACAGAGACAGAGAGAGAGAGACAGACAGACAGACAGGCAGACAAATAGACAAATAAACAGACAGACACACATCCGCACATACATGCATTGCATGCCACGCTCTTTTCAATTCTGCAACATAGGCAGCCTGATGCCGCCTCGAGGGTTTTTGCTAAAATAATTCTGGATTTTAACACACACAAAAACTCGCACAATACGTAGCGAGGCCGTTCAAGTCTGTTCTCTGGTCAAATTGAATGATGTTCTTATCCCATTCTAATAATCATCAATCCACGGCTATCGCCAGTTTCTCTCTGACAGCATGCTAAATTATTGCGCGAATCTATCAAAACAAGAATACAGAGTTATTTCCCATAATTATGTTTTTGGCGAGCATGATCTAAATTTGAGATCAGTGTTCGCGAGACGAAAATGATTGCAGATTGGCCGACTTCGACAGTGATCTCCGTTCTGTTCTTCACAGTTATGATAAAGACATCGTTCTAAGGTCAAAACAAGTCGAAATTTTGAGACTGCTGTCGGAAGGAGACCGTGATATATAGTTGCATCACTCTTGTTAACCCGTGATTTGTAAAAATGTAAAAACATTTTACAAATCACGTCGAACCTAAAACCGCGATTTGTAAAAATGTAAAAATGTAAAAATATCGCATTCCACAAAGTAATGCATGCCTTTTATTATTATTAATTTTTCTTGTTTAGAGCCTCTACGCTGAGTGGTGGGGGTGGTTCTAGATCCACATCCCATTTTGGTGCAATCCCATTTTGCCGCCGTCCCATTTTTTGCCCCATCCCATTTTCGCGACATTTCACAAGCCTAGCGTCATTTTACTAACATGTCATAACAATAGCGCGACGTCCGAACACCCCCGTGTGCACGCATACGCACAATAAAGATCCCAGGGTCACAGCGAAAGCCTCAGGCCTTGGAAACACGAATACATGCATGCAAAAATATGAAGCCCGGGTGTCCGTTCGGCCAACAGCCCATAAAGTAACCATTTCAGCACTGACCCAAGACGACCCAACCCGGTCCCTAGCCCATTTCAGGTCTCCTCTAGCAGCCGGCAGCCAGCTGTCTACATCCCCCCCCCCCCCCCCCCCCCCCCGCATTGTTATTTTTTATTTTCATACAAAGCCGGGTTTTCCCGTGTAACATGCCCCTAATGGCTTTGCCGTGAGGGCGTAAAACTTACATTTTCTCTCTTCAATAGCGCGACATCCCATTTTGACACCATATCCCATTTGGCCGGCATGCCGTTTCACCGCCATTCCATTTTGCCCCCATCCCATTGTCGCGACA
>NC_090256.1:51197064-51292064 GCF_037325665.1 Littorina saxatilis | reverse complement strand
TTAGCGCAACTACTACCCCGCTCTTCTTGTCAATTTCACTGCTTTTGCCATGAGCGGTGGACTGACGATGCTACGAGTATACGGTCTTGCTGAAAAATGGCATTACGTTCAGTTTCATTCTGTGAGTTCGACAGCTACTTGACTAAATATTGTATTTTCGCCTTACGCGACTTGTTTTACTCGTAGCATCGTCAGGCCACCGCTCATGGCAAAGGCAGTGAAATTGACAAGAAGAGCGGGGTAGTAGTTGCGCTAAGAAGGATAGCACGCTTTTCTGTACCTCTCTTTGTTTTAACTTTCTGAGCGTGTTTTTAATCCAAACATATCATATCTATATGTTTTTGGAATCAGGAACCGACAAGGAATAAGATGAAAGTGTTTTTAAATTGATTTGGACAATTTAATTTTGATAATAATTTGTATATATTTAATTTTCAGAGCTTGTTTTTAATCCGAATATAACATATTTATATGTTTTTGGAATCAGCAAATGATGGAGAATAAGATAAACGTAAATTTGGATCGTTTTGTAAATTTTTCCTTTTTTTTACAATTTTCCGATTTTTAATTACCAAAGTCATTAATTAATTTTTAAGCCACCAAGCTGAAATGCAATACCGAGCCCCGGGCTTTGTCGAAGATTACTTGACCAAACTTTGAACCAATTTGGTTGAAAAATGAGGGCGTGACAGTGCCGCCTCAACTTTCACGAAAAGCCGGATATGACGTCATCAAAGACATTTATCAAAAAAATGAAAAAAACGTTCGGGGATTTCATACCCAGGAACTCTCATGTCAAATTTCATAAAGATCGGTCCAGTAGTTTAGTCTGAATCGCTCTACACACACACACACACACACACACACACGCACACACGCACGCACACACGCACATACACCACGACCCTCGTTTCGATTCCCCCTCGATGTTAAAATATTTAGTCAAAACTTGACTAAATATAAAAACGAGCTCGACTCATGTGGCGAAGGTGGCGAAGGTGGCGAGCTTTCAAACCATCACGACTGAATAACTCATATTACATTTTATCATCGCGCATTTTTTCACACGAGTAGCATGGTGCAGTGGTAACGGAATCGGAAATTCGATCCGGCGCTCTGGGTTCAAGTGCCGTTGGGAGCAAAATTTGTTTTAATTAATTTTTTTTTATTAATCTTTTTCTTTATAGGCCTGAATTGCATTCAGGCTGCAACAACCGGTTTTTGTCTCTGTGTTCATTTTTTTTTAATGGCGTAAAGAAACTGTCCTATGCTT
The DNA here is from genome assembly GCF_037325665.1 of Littorina saxatilis. NCBI lineage: Eukaryota > Metazoa > Mollusca > Gastropoda > Littorinimorpha > Littorinidae > Littorina > Littorina saxatilis. The sequence continues at coordinate 51,290,791 of NC_090256.1, read as the reverse complement.
TCACAAAAAATCCAATCTTGACTTTCAACTGTTCATTAATATAAAAAGCAGGAAAAAAGAACAGAAGAAAAGATCAATAAAGACGGATGCTCCCCGATAACAAAAAAACAAAAAAACAAAAAAGAAAGGGTTGAAGCTGCCTGCCAACTGAGATAAAAATTAAAAAAAGGAGAAAAAAAAGTTCAACATAATCATTTATTTTTCTCTCTAACATTCAGGTCAACAAAGTCATTGTCATAGCTAGGCAGTCATTCGATTCAAAGACAATCATCACAGGTTTGAACCGACCCTTTCGTTTAACCATTCAAAAAACAACAGCAATAACGCTGTTAGTACTACAGCGCACACAACGTTCGCCCTTTTGAACTCGCGATGAGACTTGTTTCTTCTGGTCGCCAAGCTTACCGTTAGCAAACGCATGTACTAGTTGGGATTCTCCCAATTTTCGCGACCTTGACCGAATACTCTCGAAGTCAGCACTACGGCGTTCATGCATAGGGAACAGTTAGAAAGTTAACTTCGGGAGTTCCCACTTTCAAAAGAGGCCTCTACTTCCAGTGTTTCTGACTTCCAGTTCATGCATACGGACCTTGGAGTTCGTTCGTTAGCGAAATGATTAGACACTGGAGTAGAACTTGCTAGTGAAAGCAAGTACCAAATGTTTCTCCCTCAAAACACTCCCACACTCATCCACAGAACCGTTACGCTTGAACGCTCGCACGCGTGTTTATACACACACACATGTCACAAACACACACACACGCACACACACACACACAAACACACACACACACACGCACACACACACACACACACACACACACACGCACACACACACACACACACACACACACACACACGCGCGCGCGCGCACGCACGCACGCACTCACACACACACATACACACACACACACACACACACAGAAAACACACACACACACACACACACACACACACACAGAGTAAAGAGAAGCATGTTTCTGTACCTGGAGGGGCCTTCCAACTGACCACAGCGTGGAGATTGCCGGCACGCACGTACTGTTTGCTGACTGTCAGGCCCACCGGTGTCCCCAATGTATCACGAACTGCACGTGCAGAAACACACTGACCTCACTATTACAGCTCAATACAGCTCAACCAGAGAGGCGATAACAAAGGTCAAAACCAAAAAACCACAAAGAGGAAAGACAGGTGCAAACCTTTTTTTCTTTTTTTTGTATCATTGGTATCGAGCAAAAAGACCAAAACAAAACAACACACAACAAAAACAACGCTGATAAAGCGTGATCAACTATTCAGTCCGGCACCAAGCCAGACACACGCTTCGTTCAATAATTCACCTCGATTTGCTCTATAAATCTCTTAGCGCACTGTGATATGTCTCAATAACTTGAATTGTCAGTAAGTACTGGTGTCACATGACTGATGTGAACCAATTGATTGGCTAATGGCGATGCGCTTAAATCTGTCAGCGCACTCTTGGAGTGCACTAACTTTTCCACAGAGCGTATTCTTCCGCCCTTTGCCTAAGCGAGACTGTACTCTCATCCTCAGAATTAATTAATGACATGTAGCTTATATTCTCCACAATACCAAAATACCATAAATTTCCTGCTTCTCAATTAAAGCAGAAGTGGGTTTTTTTCTGACAGATTGCATGTGCCTGTGCCACAGTTGCCACTGATCTAAAAATAGAACCCGCTGTGTCTAATTTTTCAGTTTCGACTTGCGAAGAATCTTCTCATAATTATGCCGTAGCTTATTATCCACATTACCAAATGATGAGTTAGTATACAATTCCCAGCAGCTAACAGAAAACACAAGTGTTATTCCGATAACGTACCAACTAGATCAGCATTTGGAATATATACGTAGCAGACTAGATTACACTGAAATACGACTGCATCAGTTCAGTAAATGAATGGTTTCCGAATTATTATTTCAAGGCAAGAACAATCGGAATCGAAAACGTGTAGGGTTTAGAACGTCCGTACCATATATAAGACTTATTACCAGCCTGCCTCATGCGTGCAGACTCAGGGGACGTGACGAGCAATTTTTGTTTTTGGAATGCCGCAGTGGTTCGATTGCCCTAGCCTAGCAGACGACATAAACCCCGCTCAGCAAACTAACATGTTGGGCAAATGTGAACGAAAAAACAATGGGGATATAATACGTGTAGGGTTCAGAGCATTCTTACCGTTCATATTTAGTACCAGACTCCCCGATGAGTGAAGATACCACACGAGAAACATGCCACATTTATTTTGAAAATGTGCTAACCGTCGACCTTGGGGGTTAGCCAATTCAAGGGGAGTCACTCTGCACAGTCAATCCGTCGAAGCTCGACTTGAGGTTTCGAATCGCAAATAACTAAGAACACAGTCCTTTCTCTGGGTTCAAATGAGGTCTCTCTGAAAGATCATCACTGTTTAGCTTAAACGCTACACTGGAATTTACCAACAGAAATTAAAACAAGAGTTTGCGTGTGATGAAAGCACGACACACTTGAGACAGCCCACACAAAAGTAGATCTTCCACGACCTGACCACACAGTTATGCCTATTCAAATGCGCGTAGCAAAATGTGCGTGTTGTATCTTCTTTTTTTCTCTGGCGGTACCGACAATATCGTTATTGAAACAATCCCAGTGCACTAAGGGATTTATAGAGCAAATCTCGAAAATAATTATTGAACTCAGCGCTATGCGCTTCGTTCAATAATGAATTTTCTCGATTTGCTCTATAAATCCCTTAGTGCACTGGGATGTCTCAATAACTTAAATTATCAAACATAACTATTTCTTTCAAAACCGAATTATTTATCTTCAAAAAATGGTAGATGTAATTTCCAGTCACTATGAAATTTGTTGGGAACAATGTGAATATATGCATTGTATTTTTCAATTTCAAAATCTTTGGCGCATCATTATTATAAAAACAGACATGATCTGGACCTTATCATTTAATCTGGCTGTATAAATGTAATATTTAGCCAATAACAAAACCATATCAAAGACTTTATCGGTATATACATTCTGTGCATATCCAAAAATAATCAATTTCCTTGAAAACACAATTTAACTTGTGCACAATGTAAAAAATGTCCGCTTCAACCATTGCAAAAGATCATTTCAAAAATGTTGTACTTTAAATACAGTCCCACAAAAAGTGTTGCAAGGTATCTTCATAAATTTGACATGGGGTACAGAGTGGAGAATCAACAATTTTCTTCAAAAACAAAAGCCGTTTTGTTGGTAAAATTCGATACAAGATCCTAAACTGAAGCCATCTTAAAGGCACAGTAAGCCTCCCGTAAACCATCATAGATACTCTCAGGCTTTTACACACAGTACAAAAACCCTTCCATTTGAACGCTCACCGAACGGGAACATCCTAGGTGCCCTACGTAAAGAGCTAGCAATTTTCAAAGAATTAATTTTGCGGATTGTCTGTCAGACAATCGGACGGTGCTTTTTTGCGCTTCTGACCTAACTTTTGAAATCTAAATAATAAATTGACGGCTTGTTACACAAACATTCTTAAATCATAAAAGAAATCTTTTTTCATCAAGACAAGATCAGAACAATACGAAGTTTTGAAAGTTTAAAAAAAAGATAGCCCGGAAGCAGGGTCACGCAAGGTCGTGGTTCTCGTAGCAGACGACGCTGCCTGGCGCCAGTTCCTCTGAACCGTTAACCGCCACTGCTCTAGTTCGCAGCCGTTTCGATGTTGCATTTCAGATTCAAAGGTACACAATAACGTGCTATTGCAGATAAGCTTACAAAGATTTGCACTGAAATGACAAACTGGCGACTAAATTGTGAAAAAAGGGAAACTGGATTACACGGGTTCACGATTGTTCAGAGGTAAACCACGCACACAAAAAATTCTTTGAAAATTGCTCGCTCTTTACGGAGGGCACCTAGAATGTTCGCAAGCGGTGAGTGTTTGAATGAAATGGTGTTTGTACTGTGTGTAAAAGTCTGACAGTATCTGTGATGGTTTACGGGAGGCTTACTGTGCCTTTAACCTTGTATCCACAGTGGCATTAATCTATTAAAAACACAATTTTGCTGTCTACGTCAACGTTCATTCTCTGTGATAATTTTTCTATGCAAACACAAATTTATAATATAAACTCTTGACATTTGTTCTCAAAACATATTTCAATACCTAACATTCATCCAAACAAAATTCTGTTTCAAAAAGGACCGGTAGAGCTTGTTGATAGTGTTAAACCGCATGAGCAACACCTTCAAACAAAACATAATTAACATAAACATTGAGATATTGTGCTTTAAAATCTTCATATGTCAAGTCATCCTGAACTCAGGTAAAATGAGTTACTTCCCTTCGGATCTCATTTATCCCTGACAGGATGCCTTTGTTTTCCTTCTCTGGAGAGGAAATCGATTTTTTGTTTGACATATTTAGAGCTTTTCGTAATGTGTTATTGATATAAGCAGATTCGCGATCGTCGATAATGATTTTTCACGGTGTTTGTCACGATTGGGTGACATGGATTGAGAAAGGAACACTTTGTGGGGTGCCTTTCTCAAATTGTGATGAAAAGCGCCTGTGCTTTTGGGGGCGACGGGCTGTTTTGCTGACCGAGCATAGCGAAGCACGGGGATTTCGTTTTGCAGGGGTTCCACGTGGGTGATTTCTGCTGTCAGGGCAAAACTGACGGTAACTGAACTGGATATGTGACACGCGGAGTCACGTGATATTTTCAAGGTTGTTTTGTGAGGACATGAAACGACACACTTGAAACATAGCAGCAAGAGAGAAAGGTCGTTGTTTCTTCTTCCTAACAGTTTGATGGTTTTCAACACGTTATTTCACTTGATATCAACGTGCCGTTCTGCTTCTACAGTAGGGCTTTAGGAACTTCAAGAAGAGACCCCCTTTCGCTGTGTAGATGTTTCGGACGCGAGGCGTCAGGTTTCTTGGCTGAGCGGGGAAGAAATTCCAACGCATGAAGTAAATTCAGCACAAGAGGGGGTATGGCAAGAAATTCGTCGACGGACGGAAGCTATATCAAAGGAAGCGGATTCGCTTAAAGGAGAGCTACCTACATAGGCTGTTGAGGTAATAAATCATTATTTAACGCTGTTGACGAGTCTGTGTTTGTAGAATGAAATACTCTCTGTTGTTCTTTCCAGGTTAGCGCATAATTTGCTCTTTGTGACGCTAAAAATAATAATCTGTATATGTTTTTTGCAAATATGGAGAGAAGGAAGGAAAATAGCTGATTTGTTGTTTTAAAAGTTCGTTTGTGCAGGCCCACGTGCTCTATGAAATATGTAAAGGTGACATGTTTAAAGGTGGAGTGTGAAGGGTAGCGTGGAATGTTTAGTGCACCGATGCTTTTTGTTGCAGCCTACGTTACCTGCCTACTTATCTTTGCGGAAGTGCGGTGTTGCGGTGATGCTGTAACCGGAACATCTGTATGCTGTAACCTGGTGTTCTGGTGTTTTGCTGTTGCTGTTCTACCCTTTTACACTACATACCTTTTCCGGTAACTACGGGGAGGACCTTCAGCGACTGAGTGAGGCGCCTGATATCTCCACTATTCCCTGCTTCGTTCAACGCCAACCGGCACAACAATCAACGGAGCAGTTGTGGAGATAGACTATTTACGGGTCGCCCACTCAGTGGCAAAAAGCTAAGTGCACCATGTCTATTGCACCCTTCTTACCACCAAGTCATCTGTTATATTTATGATTACATTCGAGTGGTGACAACGTGGGGTGTGTGACACCTGTATTAACCAGCGCTTTTGGGCAGACCAGTAACTTTCCTATCTATACACGGGATCAGCGTGTTATTATCATTTTCTAAACTTTAACTGGCATTTTTGTCAGTGACCTATTTTTACGTTTTGAACGTAAAACATCTTTTGGAGTGAAGTTTCGAGGGAGGTGGCGAGATAGTATATAAACAGGCGTCTGAAACTTATACTTTTGTTGATTCTATCTATTTGTATGACTGCGAGAGTGGATCGTGGTGTGGTTAGTTAGTTAGCAGTAACTAACCGTTCATAATCACCTTCTGTGATATATTGAAACGTGACAGTGTTGTGTAATTTTTAAATTACAAAGGAATTTTTATGTAAGAGTTTCAAGCGAGCTATCTTTCGCGGAACAACTCTAAATATGGCAAAAGTGTGCAAACAACTCTAAATATACAACTAAATCAGGCAAATATGTGCAAACAACTCTAAATATGGCAAAAGTGTCACGTGATAATCAACTTTGTCACGTGATCATAACAAAATGGCTACTGAGCGGACGAAACTTTTTCCGTAGCCAGTTGAGAGTGATGCGACAATATCATGGTCTCCTTCCCACAGCAGTCTCAAAATTTCGACTTGTTTTGACCTTAGAACGATGTCTTTATCATAACTGTGAAGAAAAGAACGGAGATCACTGTCGAAGTCGGCCATTCTACAATCACGTTCGTCTTTCGTCTTTTGATCAGAAACATTAACGAAAAACATATGGGAGATAACTCTGTATTCTTGTTTTGATAGATTTCGGCTTTTAGACACTTTCTTTCCCTGTACTTCGCGTAGCAATTATGCATCCTGTCAGAGAGACATGAGCGATAGCGTGGACCGATGATTATCAGAATGATGTCAAGTAACCATTTGAACCCATGAGGTGTTCAATAGAAACAATTCCATCATCAATCCAATTCTGAATACAAATAACCGTACCATTTAATCTCATAAGATCGTGACATTGTAATGCAACGGCTCTGAAACAAAACCAGTAAAACTCTGAGGTATGCACTTATTACAAAATGTCCTGTAATGTTTAAAAACGTCAAACCAAAACGGATAATTCACTTTCTCCGTTATCACATTTGCAATCGTTTATCGTTTTTGACTGCCTTCTGCATTGCAAGGATTTTGATTCTTTAAGTCCTTCTTTGTTGAAATAACTAACACAACCAAGGAAAAATAACAGGTGGGAAACGTATCTCTTTCTTTTTCTTTGTCTTCTTTTTTTTTTGGGGGGGGGGGGGGCGGGGGTTAAAGCTATACCGTCCGTGTTTGTTTTTAATATTTGTTTGGCTTTTGTTTCATTACTCTTAATTTTAAACACCAGGAACCTGACAATATAAAAGTTTCTGTCAACGTTTCGGATTGCCTTTCAATCCCCGCCCCCCCCCCCCCCCCCCACGCCTCCAACACAAGCCCCCACACAGAGACACACACATACACACAAACAACAACAGCAAACAACAACAACACACGCAAGCACGTGTGTGTGTGTGTGTGTGTGTGTGTGCATGTGCGTGCGTGCGTGCTTGTGTGTGTGTGTGTGTGTGTGTGCATGTGCGTGCGTGCGTGCTTGTGTGTGTTCGTGCGTGTGTGTGTGTGTGTGTGTGTGTGTGCGCATCTTTTAGGGTACTCCTGTTGTGTGCTGTACTTTTTCCATACCCCAACCGAATACTAAACATCCAGGGGCGATTTGAGACCGCTTTTGGCCAGGAAGGAGACGGTATTGGGTTTTGGTGGTTTAAAGCTAGTCATTGTTTTTACTGGCCTGGTGGTGTGATGATGAGGTCGGATTCAGCTGACCCTGGGATGTACCCGGACCAGTGGACTGCCACCACCTTCACCACGTAGATACTGTCAGGCTGCAGGTCGTACACCGGTATCACGCTGAAGTTCGTCTGGGGAAAGAAAACACCATCCAACCTGATAACTTTACCGTCTTTATCATTAGCCTTTTAACCTTCATCACATAAATACTTTCGGGTTGCATGGTGTACACCGGTATCACGCTGAAGTTCGCCTGTGGAAAGAAAACACCATCGAACCTGATAACATTACAAGCTTTAACATAAGGCGTCTAATCTTACCATAATTTACAATAAAGCTTTAGCTTTCACCACAAAGATACTTTCGGGTTGCATGGTCTGTGGAAACAAAACACCAACGTTATTTATTATGATTGTTACCATCGTTACAATTAAGCTTTATAGCCTTAGCCACGTGGATACGGCTGGAGGTCGTACAACCTTATTACGCTAAAGTTCGTCTGTGGAAAGAGAACGCCTTCGTCAATGTGGATGTTACGGTCGCCACCACAATCTCTATGACGATTTCGAACAGGACACAGAAATCGTGTGTAAACACCATCGTCACTTGGGACATTTTACAAGGATTACAATCACGGTGTTTATAATCATTTGACGGATGAAGGAGAGATATTATGTCAGAGAATTAGTTTGTAGTATTTTATCTTTTTATAAAAACATAGGTCCTTAGGGAAGACTTTGTATCCGGCCCTTGAAAACTAACAGAGTTCAATCCTCTCAGTATATAGTGGATTGACACGGGAAAATATCTCGACATTGTTACACTCTTAAAAAAGTACTTTCCTTCATCAGAGGAAAACACTGAATGCACTCGCAATCGCAGGCCCTAAAACAGGGGACATAGCGAATCTGGAACGTTTTAATTGGAGTTCCGCAAACTTACAGGGTTCAATTATCCTCTCGATATTGAACATTGACACTAGTGAACATCTGCACACTGCTACATTTGTTTGTTTGTTTGTTTATTTGTTGCTTAACGTCCAGCCGACTACGTAGAGCCATATCAGGACGAGGAAGGGGGGGGATGAAGGGGGCCACTTGTCAAGCGATTCCTGTTTACAAATGCACTAACCCATTACTTGTGTCCCAGCAGGCTTTAGTAAAACTAAATTAATACCTACTGGAAGATTACCAGTTTCCAGTATGTTAAAATAGGCTTAACCTATCTACTGCTGGGCTTACATCAGAACACTAACAGATTAAACTATACATGAATCGCGAGACAAGCGGCAAGAGAAGAGATTTTTTGGAAAAAATACAGGTGAATGAGCAAGAAGGCAGAAAAAAGAAAAGAATTCATGAAGAAAAAGAGAGCATGACAGGAAAGAGGAACCAAAAATCTACCTAACAGCAAACTAGAAAGCTCCTGCGGTTCCAAAAACAGGAGGGGCCTTTAATTTCATAACCGCAGTGCCCCACTGCGGGAACACTGCTACATACTTACAAATGTACTTTCCCTCTTCGAAGAAGGTGGAGCAAGTGTTGTTCACACACACACACACACACACACACACACACACACACACACACACACACACGCACGCACGCACGCACGCACACACACACACGCATGCTCGCACGCACACACTCACACACACACAAACACACACACAAACACACACACACACACACACACACACACACACACACACACACACACACACACACACACACACACCCAAGCACAACCACCAAAAAAAAGCGAAACATCGTGTTTTTTCAAGGTCTTTCCAGAAAAGCGCCAAGTGCAGGGCGAATATGACGTAAGTAATACATTTAAAAAAAAATAAAAAATAAGCCACAACAGGCGAACAAGTTATGAAAATGTAAGACCAAAATCTTGTTCACATCCCATTCTCTCACCGTCTTGCCGAAGAAGCGCCAAGTGGAAGACTTAGGGCAGTCAGTGACGTCAGCGCACTTCTGAATGGCGATGACGAAGGTGAGCGGCAGTGACGTCGACACATTGGTGACGTCCCGAACGTTCCAGTACAGGCGCACCAAGGACCGGTGGTCAGTGGCCAACGTCTTCATGTCCGTGTAGGTACAGATGACCTTGGGTTTGGTCAAGGTCAGCGAGCTAGCGGCCTGTGTCAAGTTCCCGGCGGGCACGGATGGACCTCCTGGTTTTTCTTGGAAGACATAAGATTGTATTACAACCACGTGCAATACACAGGAATATTGCTTGGCTTGAGTACATTCGCCCATTCAAACACAACAAAGTAAGGTCAATAATTGCTCACACAAACACACTCACACTCCTTTAGGCAGACGGTGCCCATAAACAATCGGGAACATTCATGACATCGTTTCACAGAAAAGTAAACAACAAAAATAACAAAATGCAAATGCAAGCACGTAGACAGCCGGACAAACATACAGGCAAACCTGATAGACTCATACGCACTCACATACACGCGCAAACATACAGACACACACATAGAACCATAGAAAAGAAACGCGTGTGAGGACGGACTGCTTTTCTTTAATTGATTTCAAGAGGCTATTTCATCCGACCCCCTCCCTCCTAAAACAACAGAAAAAGGACCCTATACTTCGAGGAGCTATGAGCGGACATTTTGGCCAATCAACGACGAGAATAGCTCGAAAGTCCGCTCGGAATTCCGGGCGTAATTGCGCGCGTCGTTGGCCGATTTGGCGTTCCATAGAGCTACTCTTGAGTTCTCGAGCCTGGGGACTCGTCGGTTTCTGAGTCACTCCGTTCGTAGTTAGTTGTGTGCTCTTTGTTGTTTGAGTTGCGTTAACTTGATAACTTTTCGTATACATTATTTCCGTTCATTTTGTAGTTTGGCCGGAAAGTAAAATCAAATACCACTGTCTTCCAGCGTGAAAAAAGCTATGTTGACACTAAATCCGAAACGCATTGACCAATTTTCTGTTAAGTTAACTTTGGTTTAATAAACAAAACTGTATACAATGTTAGTATCGTGACATATAAAGTATTTAATATTTGACATGCACGATGTCATTGATTTAACAAAAACGATTCCCCACCCATCAAGAATTTTCTCTGATTTGGAAACTTGTCCAGCTTCTTTGGTGCGATTACATTCTATGCTCGGTTTACGAATACGAATACGAATACGAATACTTTATTATCTCATACAGAGAAATTTCAGTGTGGTGCACATTAAAAGACAAAACAAATAATAAGACAACAGATAAAAATATCATACGAAGCATACTACACTCGCGCACGCATATGTACACTAACAGGAATAGTAACATGATTCCAAATAGGTTAATTGCCGTCAGCTTTAGCTAAAAGTTTACCGCTAAAAACTATCATTATCACAGGACTAGATATGTCATTGAACAATATTTATCACAGGACTAGTCATTCGAGGGTTATCACACTCAGCATAAGGGTGCACATCAAAGAATATAAAAAATATTCATCACAGTAATCAGTGCATATGTTCACCAGCACACATACTAGTTTTAATTAACTTAGGTATTTAAAAAGCCAATTGACTTTGGAATAAAACTGTTCTTAGTTCTGAGCGTGCGGAATCTGGGAGTGCGGAGGCGACGTCCTGAGGGCAGGACCTCAAAGTGGTGAGCGAGCACATGACTACTATCCTGGATGATGCAGCGGGCCTTTCGCACCACACGTCGTTCATACAGCACAGTCAGTCCTTCCTGTCTCACCCCCACAATCTTACCACATGTGTTCACCACCCGCCCAAGCACATTCTTACTCTTCACACACAGACCTCCATACCAGCAGATGAAAGAGAAAGTGAGAATGGATTCAATGAATGAAGTATAGAATGTTTGGAGGATGCGGCTGTTGATGTTCAGACTTCTGAGCTTTTGTAAGCAGTAGATTCTTGACTGACACTTCTTGTGGATAGCTTTAGTGTTTGAGGAGAAATTTAGTTTGTTGTCAATGACTGTACCGAGATATTTGTATTCAGTCACTCGCTCAACTTTCACACCATCTATGTACAAATCTGAAACTGTAGCTGTTTTTGCGAAAGTCAATAACTAGCTCTTTTGTTTTTGTCACATTTAGGGCTAAATAGTTATCTTTACACCAGGAGCTGTATGTAAAGAGAAGTCACCGGCTGCAAGCGGCCTTTGACAGAGACGTTGAGATGCGATGACTACTTGTTAGATGATAGTCTTGTGATCTTGTAGAATGACATGTTTCAATGACAAAATGAATTACAAAAAAACTTACACAGAAAGCAGCTTGGCTGTGGACTGTTGGAATGTGTCAAAATGTAAGGGTGCTTTTACCCTATGTAAAAGCCTGGACAGATCTACGGTGATAACGTGATGGTTTACACGCCACAAAAGGTATCTGAATAAGAAACAACACCGAATAACACACAAAGACTTCGAGAAGAGGTCATTATGCGATTATGACCAGACTTCAGCATCAGACAGGCAGAGCAAAAGGTTCCTGCATCCACTCCATGCATGCAGCAACAACCAAATTAAAACGTCTTAAAGTGATGACAGCTTCGACGGGATTTTAATGCAGTATTTATATAACAAGGTTGGTAACATATGGGCACAAAGGCGGCAGTAGGCATGGCTCTTAAAACCCTACTCCCCCTAAGCTGAAGAAGCCTAATCCGTAATTGGACCGGAGGGTGTTTCGTAATTCTACGAATTGATATATTCTTTTCCCCCATACGCTGCCTTTGGTTTCGCGAAGACTTCCGGCTCTTTGGCAGCGGGCCCCGCGTGCATACGGCCGCTGAAGGAAATCAATCAATCAATATGAGGCTTATATCGCGCGTATTCCGTGGGTACAGTTCTAAGCGTAGGGATTTTTTTAAAAATTGTTTTATGCAATTTATATCGCGTACATATTCAAGGCGCAGGGATTTATTTATGCCGTGTGAGATGGATTTTTTTTACACAATACATGATCACGCATTCACATCGGCCAGCAGATCGCAGCCATTTCGGCGCATATCCTACTTTTTACGGCCTATTATTCCAAGTCACACGGGTATTTTGGTGGACATCTTTATCTATGCCTATACAATTTTGCCATGAAAGACCCTTTTGTCAATGTACCCTTTCAGATTCCAGTCGTATGCCAGCATCCGATCTGATCCGAGTTACCATTCGTAGATGGAGAAAAGGTCAACAACTAGGGGACCCAGTATCCGTTCATACCTCCGCTTACATCGGCGTTCGGGAATTCCAGAATCCTGTGTATTTGTTGCGTTTACGCAATCACACCTTTGTATTTAGGTGTCTACATTGAATTTCTTGGCTAAAGCCTATGTTAAATTTTAGGTAAGCCAGTTACTTGTATTAGCCATGTCTTCTTATGCAGACTTTAAATTAGCTCGTGCCAGTGAAATGAAAGAGCTCTGCCTACTGCACCAGAGTACCAGACAAATAAATAAACACCCTAAGAGAAAACATGTATAAGCGGTTTGAGGTACCTCTAACCCCGAAGACCTGACAAATAATTAGCCTTTGTTAACATCAAGCAATCATAAAACGACAACAAATTGTGTTAATGCTATTCCCCGATTAAGTTAACTCCTAGCTCCCTGAACACATTATCACATATAGGTATTTATTTTGTTGTCTTCTCATGGATAAAGGCAGTTGTCATCAATTTCGTTATTCAGCGCATGTAAGGTTTGACATAATTATAACCCCCAACCTACAAGACAAGTAATCGAGATACTGTACGAGAGGTTAGACATAACCCTTACCCACAAGGCGTGTAATTGAGATAATGCAATTGAGATAATGTACATGTACTGCACTATGGATACTGCACGAGAAGTTGGACATAACCTTAACATACAAGACCTGTAACAGCATAGAAAAGGAGATACAATTACAAGAGGTTGGACATAAGAATTATAAACAAGTGTCCGAAGGCAGGTGTAGGATTGCCCTGAATCGGAGGTGATTCAAAATCCCTTTATGACACAATACTACGTGTAGCAGTCTTAACCGAGAAACTCCACACGTGATAAGTTTTGTAGCACCCTGCTGGCGCTACAAACAATTGTAATAAACATGCAAAATCCTCCTGGCACAGAATAAGATATGACCCATATTCTGCCAAACAACCCCCCCCCCCCCTCATACATCCCCAGGCACATGAACAGGAGATTACCCGTAATCAGGCAAACATAATCCCCCCCCCCCCCCTCGGCCCATGAAAAGGAGATAACCCATTTTCTGGCCCACACATCCCCCCCCCCCCTAAATCCACCTGGTCCCAAATAAGAGATAACCCATCTTCTGACCAATTGCAACTCCCCCCCCCCCCCCCCCCGCATGGGTATTCAGGCAAATAAGCTGTCACCAGTGCATCGGCTAGGAGCAGGAGAACCTTTCACTCTCGTGGGGGGGGGTGGGTGGGAAATTTTTTCTCCGTTACGACACGTCTTACTACGCCAAGTTCAAGACGAAAAAGGAAGTTGGGAGATTTACCTCCCTTGACTTATCCTCGGTGCGACTTTCTACAGAAAGGTGAACAAATGATCATTTTCGACCGTCTTACCGTTTACATGTCTTACAGACGAACCAGGTCATAACCAAATTTAAGTAAAGACTTAAATTGTTATAACGACGTCACGTATAAAACTTCTGTCCCTTCTTCTGCATGTGTCTACCTAGGAACTAACATAGATTGTCGAGAACACATTTTGTCTTGGATTTCGTCATATCTGAAGATGATGATTATTCGTAAGGTCACCGCCAAGTTGTGAATCTATCGGCATCGTTTGTCTTTAATAAGTCAGGATGTTTAGTCAGATGTTTGGTATGTGTTCAACTTTAAGGGAGATCCTATCGCATGTACAGCCAAACATGCCTATAACTATAACGACTGCCCAAGGGATCAACCACAAGTGGTCGTTTAAGAGAGGTGGTTGCTATGGAAAGTCGAATGGTATAAAGGGGAAAAACCTCGTCGGGGAGTCTTTGGGGTGATCGCAACAGGCAGTTGGTCGTTACCGAGAGGTGGTCACCAAGGCAGGTTCGACTGCAATAGCATAGATGGATCTGTCTCGGTTCACATGATGGTTGACAGGAGAAAGGGCTGTCTTCAATGTAGAGTTTGCTGATAACAATCCGATCAGGATGATAGTGTCCTTAACAGACAGTTAGCTGCACGATCGAAGGAACGGGAAGTCACCTTTGCCATTTAAAAATGTGAGTTTGTAGTGAAATCAGACCATCTGTCACGTTTCACTATATCACAGAAGGTGATCATGAACGGTTAGTTACTGCTAACTAACTAACCACACCACGATCCACTCTCGCAGTCATACAAATAGATAGAATCAACAAAAGTATAAGTTTCAGACGCCTGTTTATATACTATCTCGCCACCTCCCTCGAAACTTCACTCCAAAAGATGTTTTACGTTCAAAACGTAAAAATAGGTCACTGACAAAAATGCCAGTTAAAGTTTAGAAAATGATAATAACACGCTGATCCCGTGTATAGATAGGAAAGTTACTGATCTGCCAAAAGCGCTGGTTAATACAGGTGTCACACACCCCACGTTGTCACCACTCAAATGAAATCATAAATATAAAAGATGACTAGGTGGTATACAGGGTGCAATGACATGGTGCACTTAGCTTTTTGCCACTGAGTGGGCGACACGTAAATAGTCTATCTCCACAACTGCTCCATTGAATGAAGTGCCGGCTGGCGTGGAAACGAAGCCGGGATTAGTGGAGATATCAGGCGCCTCACTCAGCGCTGAAGGTCCTCCCCGTAGTCTACCAGAAATAGTAGAAATGAAGAATGGTAGGACGACGACAGCGACAGCAACCACCAGAACACCAGGTTACATCATACAGCAGATGTTCCGGTTACAGCATACCGCAGATAAGTAGGTAGGTAACGTAGGCTGCAACAAAAAGCATCGGTGCACTAAACATTCCACGCTACCCTTCACACTCCACCTTTAAACATGTCACCCTTCTATATTTCATAGAGCACGTGGGCCTGCACAAACGAACTTTTAAAACAACAAATCAGCTATTTTCCTTCCTTCTCTCCATATCTGCAAAAACCATATACAGATTATTATTTTAGCGTCACAAAGAGCAAATTATGCGCTAACCTGGAAAGAACAACAGAGGGTATTTCATTCCACAAACACAGACTCGTCAACACCGTTAAATAACGATTTATTACCTCAACAGCCTATGTAGGTAGCTCTCCTTTAAGCGAATCCGCTTCCTTTGATATAGCTTCCGTCCGTCGACGAATTTCTTGCCATACCCCTCTTGCGCTGAATTACTTTTATGCGTCGAAGTTCTCCAACGCTCAGCCAAGAAACCTGACGCCTCGTTGTCAGAAACATATATGGTGGCGATAGGCAGTCACTCCTCCCTTGTCCAAAGAGCCCTCCTGTACTAATGCAGAGCAGGCACGATGACATCAAAAATGACACCCCGTGTTGAAATCCTCCAACTCTTAGACGAACAAGTACCGTCTCCCTATCGTGCCTATGTTAAAGTGGGTCGTTTCAAGTCTCCCCCAAAACACCATGAAAACATCACGTGACTCCCCGTGTCACGCATCCAGTTCAGTCCCAGTCGATTTTGCCCAGACAGCAAAATCACCCACGTGGAACCCCTGCAAAACGAAATCCCCGTGCTCAGCTATGCTCTGCCCCCAAAAGCACAGGCGCTTTTCATCACAATTTGAGAAAGGCACCCCACAAAGTGTTCCTTTCTCAATCCATGTCACTAAACCGTGACACCATCAGCCCATCTTGCCTCCAGCAACAGACCTTCGTGTTCGATTAAGCTTTCATCCTGCGCTCGTTAAAACCTTCGCTCTTTTCTCCCCCTTCCTACAGTTCTAATTCTCACATTACCGTGAAGCCGTTCATCCTGACTGACGCCGGGAAAGAAGTGTTGGCTTCGCCTTCAAAAGCTGGGTGACGCTTTGTGTACCTGAAGCGTAGCTTCCTGCAGTATCTATTATATTATCTCAGCACAGTGGTCTTTTGCCACAGAGTGATCGATGTGCCGTGTTAATTTGCACCTAGGTGCAAGTCACTTGAACGGTTATGTTGTGTTACCTTGACATTTGCCTCTGATTTTAAATACTTTTTGTGTGTTCCTAACATACAAAGCTATGGCAAATCATATAATTATCAGTGGAAAGGTTATCATTGGCCCTATCTGAAAACCGTGTTCGATTTGGGAATTATCTCCCCTTGGCTGTTGTGCCAGACGACAGTTATTACCCTTGGTTGTAACATAAAGGTTAAGTCAAACTAATTTGTGTTTTTGACAACTTCAAGTGAAGGAGTTATACAATAAAAGATGAACATTACAGTACAGCTATAGACATTCTTCTGTGTATGGAAGGTTACTTTTCATGCAGATTTTGTGATAACACACATGCATGATGCAAAACAGCAGCAAGGTGACCCAGATTTGTAACCAAAAATGACCATAGGTGAGTCGACTTTATGCGCTGCGCCCTGACAAAACCAGGACATTTGGACGATTGTTAGTGGGTTCAGTATGTTCAGCAGGTGTGGCAGTATGCAAGATAACAATCTCAATTGAAATAAAAAAGATGAAAGCAGAAGAAAAACCCACTGAGGGAGATTAAATCACAATGATTTGTTGCTTGTCCACTGTAACCTTCTGAATCAGTAATTGGCCAGTAAAAGGTTTGAAAAGAAAGTTCCCGATGGGTATCCATACTGCTATCAGCATTACCACCAAATATACTGCCGAGCCTGTGCGGCTCAAAGCAGAAGTGTTTTTTTCTGACAGATCGCAGGCGCCTGTGCCACAGTGAATCCCACTGATCTAAAAATAGAAGCGGCTGTGTCTCTTCCACAATGGTCTCTTCTCGTTTTGACTTGCAAAGATTCTTCTCATATGCCGTGTTAGTGGCATGTAGCTTATTAACCACATTACCAAATGATGAGTTAGTATAAAATTCCCAGCGGCAAACAGAAAACACAAGTGTTATTCCGATAACGTACCAGCTAGACCAGCATTTGGAAGTCGACTCTGTTATAGTAGACTACACTGAAATACGACTGCATCAGTTCAGTAAATGAATGGTTTCCGAATTATTATTTCAAGGCAACAACAATCGGAATCGAAAACGTGTAGGGTTAAGAACGTTCTTACCATGTATAAAACTTATTACCAGCCTGCCTCATGCGTGCAGACGAGCAATTTTTGTTTTTGAAATGAGACTGCAGTGCAGTGGTTCGATTGCCCTAGCCGCCTAGCAGACGACATAAACCCCGCAGCAAATTAACATGTTGGGCAAATGTGAACAAACAAACGATGGGGATATAATACGTGTAGAGTTCAGAGCATTCTTACCGTTCATATATAGTACCAGACTCCCCGATGAATGAAGATACAACACGAGAAACATACCACATTTACTTTGAAAATGCCCCCCGCGGGTTAGGGGGAGTCCCATATTGGTTGGGACGAGAAAGAATTTACCCGATGCTCCCCAGCATGTCGTAAGAGGCGACTAACGGATTCTGTTTCTCCTTTTACCCTTGTTAAGTGTTTCTGGTATGGAATATAGTCAATGTTTGTGAGGATTTTAGTCAGGCAGTATGTAGGAAGTGTTGGGTCCTTTGTACTGGAAACTTGCATTCTCCCAGTAAGGTAATATATTGTACTACGTTGCAAGCCCCTGGAGCAAATTTTGATTAGTGCTTTTGTGAACAAGAAACAATTGACAAGTGGCTCTATCCCATCTCCCCCCTTCCCTCCGTCGCGATATAACCTTGAATGGTTGAAAACGACGTTAAACACCAAATAAAGAAAGAAAGACTTTGAAAATGTGCTAACCGTGGCCTTGGAGTCAATTCAAGGGGCAACACTCTGCACAGTCAATCTGTCGAAGCTCGATGAAGGTTTCGAATCGCAAATAACTAAGAGCACAGTCCTTTCTCCGAGTTTAAATGAGGTCTGTATGAAAGATCATCCCTTTTTAGCTTAACACTACTTTGGAATTTACCAACAGAAATTAAAACAAGAGTTTGCGTGTGACGAAAGCACGACACACTTGAGACAGCCCACAAAAAAGTAGATCTGACACAAACCTGACCACACAGTTACGCCTATCCAAATGCGCGTAGCAAAATGTGCATTTTTTAATCTTCTTTTTTCTCTGGCGGTACTGACAATATCGAACGCCGAAGAAGAAGAAGAAACAATCCCAGTGCACTAAGGGATTTATAGAGCAAATCTCGAAAATAATTATTGAACTCAGCGCTATGTGCTTCGTTCAATAATGAATTTTCTCGATTTGCTCTATAAATCCCTTAGTGCACTGGGATGTCTCAATAACTTAAATAATAATTAAACATTCTTTTATAGCGCTGTTCACCGCCAAATGGCAGTCTCATGGCGCTTTACATTAGACATTAAAATTCAACATTTTACATATAAACAGTTTCCTTGTAGGAAATAACATACAAGCATTAAAAACAATTCATAGACAACGACCACTTATAGTTATATAAGATAATCTAGACAAATTGTTTTTAAAAAGATGAAGAACTGCAAGAGCTTGGAGTTATGTATGCTAGAGTGCATGTTCGTGCACACAGAAATAAATGCATTTCCACAGAGACGTTGGCCTAGTAGGGGCACGAGTCAGTAGATACAAAATCTGCCAAGGATTTGTGGCCATAATAAGTCTTCCTACTTTGGCGCATGCATATGGACCAGGCGAATCAGTTGCTGGGCATTTGCAACGAATTTTGACCGTCAGCGCAGCTATTTCGTGCCAATAGACCAGAAGCGCAGATCTGGCAGCAATTTTGCTTGAGAGTCTGGGACACTTTTGTGGGGGCCTTAAATCTCTAGTCAATTGGTTTCGATTCTCAGCCAGGAGTTCTGCAGAACTTCTCTGCAATGCTTTTAAAAAGTGCATTATGTAGACTTATTTGAGGGTCCACAGCTTTCGTAAGATTGTTTCAGATGCGTTGTGTTTTGTTTATTGCAAGACGTTGACCAACATTATTCTCTTGTAGGCCGTTTTTTTTTTTACACAGGGCATCCTGATAAGCAATAGGCAGGCTGGGCCTTGCTGCAATGTTAAGACACAAATGACGCGAACGCCGGTTGTTCAGCTCCCTGGCTGTCTTCTGATCGTTCCAAAAGGGAAATGTGCTCATTTATGTCTTTTAACTAGCAGATACTTCCTGCATGAAGTCTTTTGACGTCTTCTCTGAGGCTTCCGAACTTGTCGCACTGCACGCATCCGCATTTATTTGTTTACTTTTTCCTCCTCCGCGGACATGCCGGATCTTCTTGTGCTGCATATGCACAGAGGAAGTGATCAACAGTCACAAGTCACGAGACAGGTGTTTTAGTTGAGAACAAGGTTATTAAATAGTACATATATTTAAATATAATATTAATGTTGTAGTCCTTCGTTTGTCTTCACGTTACGTGCACCACCACTGCAATTCTCCATGTGAGATAATAAAGTTAATTTGATTTTATTTGATTTCATTTCATTTGATTTGACCGGGGGAAATAATTTCAAACAGTTATGTGTGTGTGTGTGTGTGTGTGTGTGTGTGTGTGTGTGTGTGTGTGTGTGTGTGTGTGTGTGTGTGCGTTTGTGAATGTGTGTGTGTGTGTGTGTGTGGGTGGGGGGTCTTGGTCTGGGTCCGTGTGTCTGTGTGTGCGTGTAAGCGTGTGTGGGGGCGGGGGTCAACATATTCACACACACTTACAAAATAAAGGGTGATCAAAACAACGTGTTCCGAATGTTTTCATTGTCCTTTACTAAAATCTACTTTTATAAAATAAAAAAATTCGTTGAGAGGCAGATTAAAAGTGTCGAAGAAAATTCACCATTCCTTATTTGAACGGACAATAACTTAATTGTTTATAATTTTTATTATCATTGTATTGAGTGATAGTATTTCTGGCAATGCATGTGTGTATGCGTGTTTCTGACAGAGATAAACACAGACAGACAGACAGACAGACAGACAGACATACGGACGGACGGTCGGTCGGTCGGAACGGACGGACGGACGGACGGACGGACGTGTGGACGGACAGACGGACGGACGGACGGACGGACGAACGGACGGACGAACGGAAAGACGGACGGACAGACACACAGACACACAGTCATACAGACACACAGGGACGGAGAGATAAACAGACACACAGACGGACAGATAAACAGACACACAGACAGACTGACAGACAGATAGAATAAGAAAACCGCTCACCACTCTCTTCCCGAAAAGCATCGTTTAGAAAGTCGCAGCTTTCTTTGCAGACATCAGATTGCTAAAACAAACACAATTTACTTGCATGAAATCAAAATCAAAAACTGTACGAGATCCTGGATAATGACATCATGTATCACTGCATAGCCCTCTTTTCCTAACTCCTTGCAAAGTTCAGACGAGCGAAAAGCGAAAACAGTAAAACTACATAATACCGCTCCACTCATCACTGTTTAAAGATACTTTCTTTCTGCATATGTTTTTGTAATACTCAGCATTCATCAATAAAAACTGTAAGGAACGCCAAATAATGACATTTTGTTTATCACTGCTCGAATGTGATTTTTTTTTTTTTTTTTTTTTGGGGGGGGGGGGGGGATGGGGGGCATACGATGTGCAATATTAAGGAAATGCTTGTATCTACTGTATGTAACTGCTTATTGTTTGCATGCTTATTTATTTGTGTGTCAAACCTTGTATCTTTGTATGTAAGTGCTAATTGCTTAGATGCTTATTTGTATTTCAATGTGAAGCACTGCGATCGCTTTGATACATGTTGTGTACATGGACGATGCTATTTATTACTTACGCAGTGCTGCTTGCATTTTGTAGGGTTATAGTTGTTGCCCAGACACGCCTTGGAACACTGAAACAAAGACGAACCACCTCAATTTATTCTACAATTTGTGTACCGCAAAAAACCTTCTCCCCCCCCCCCCCCCCCCCGAACCCACCCCCGGCCCCTGTAAGGCCGGCCCCTGTAAGGCATTGGAACACTAAAATAAAGACGAACCACCTCAATGATTGTATTTCACAATTTGTGTACCGCAAAACACCTCCCCCCCCCCCCCCCCCCCCCCCCCCCCCCCCCCCCCCCTCCCCCCCCCCCCCCCCCCCCCCTGTAAGGCCTTGGAACACTTAAATAAAAACGAACCACCTCGATGATTGCATTCCACAATTTGTGTACCGCAAAACACCTCCCCCTCCCTCCCTGTAAGGCCTTGGAACACTGAAATAAAGACGAACCACCTCAATGTATTCCACAATTTGTATACCGCAAAACACCTCCCCCCCCCCCCCCCACCCCACCCCCTTTGCACACTGGAAAAAAGACGAACCACCTCAATCTATTTCATAATGTGTGTACCGTGGAACAACCCCCCACCCCCACCCCCCTACCCCCCACTCCCCAACACCCGCTTTTAAGACACCGCCCTCACTACGAGATTAACTGTGGGCAATTCAAAAAAATATGCTCACCTAAGCCTGAAATTCAAAATGGAATCGACGGCTTTTTCACCGTACATATGCCACAAGAGATGTTTATATTTACTTATACCATTCATCGCTTGCCTCTAGTTCACTCCCCTTGTATGCCGCCATTTTGTTTTGATGTCATTTGGGAACGCCCGTGTGAAGTCATTTTATGACAACTTTTAAGAATGTCATCGCGTGTGCTAGTTTTTATTGTTTTGGTTTCGAAAATTAGTCAAAGTTTCTACAGAAGCCTAAAACTATCGCTTGATCTGTTTTTAAAATCTCACTTGCTAATACTTTTTGAAATATATTTAAAACAAACTCTACCCCAAAATGGTGCCACTTCAGTGACGTTTTGGGTAGACTTTTTGTTTGTGGCGATGAACCGATTGGTTGATTTATTTCTTATTTCGAGTTTTCTTAGCATTTAAATGGAGGAGTCCCAACCATGTGATTTGAGTTTGTTTGTTCCCATTTTGTTGTGCACAAAGTGCGTCACTGACGTGGCACTGTTTTGTAACGTCTATGGCACTTTGAAACCATGTGTACTTGTTACAGGTAGTTTTTAACCAATTTCCTTGTGATTTTTTGTGACATGTTCTAACTAAGGTTAACATTGTTGTAACTGAAAAAAGCTGAGCACAAAAACGAGATCATTTGTCCGTTATTTTTAATAATTAGTGCAGTTAAACCCAGAGATTTGTACAAGTTATGATCCAAACAAAACGCTATTAGAAATGTTTCAGGTAACTGATCATCAAAAATAATATATCATTTGAAAGGCCAAACATTTAACTGGTTTACCTCTCAGATATGACGCCATTAGGTTGCTACGTCATAAATGACGAGGCATCAAAATACGTCACTTTTGAGTTATGCTTCAAAACGGGGTCTTTTGTCAAGAACCATGAACAACTCCTATTCTGTAAAAGAGTGTAGCTAAGTAATGACACAAAGGACATTTCTACAAAGGTGAAGAAAGTAACATGAAGCAAAGCTGCTACATGATTTACAATCTGACAGAAGAAAAGGGAAATCAAAACTGGGGAAAAAAGGAACAACTCGGAATAGCCAACAAGACGTGTACACTACATTGGGGTGTGCACGTTAAAGATCCCACGATTGACAAAAGGGTCTTTCCTGGCAAAATTGTATAGGCATAGATAAAAATGTCCACCAAATACCCGTTTGACTTGGAATAAAGGCCGTGAAAGGTGAATGCTCGCCTAATAGGCTACTGAGCTTTACTGGCCGATGTGAATGCGTTATATATTGTGTGTAAAAAATGTCTGTTTGTCTGTCTGTCTGTAAAAAATTCCATTTCAAACGGCAGAAATTAATATGTAAGCGCCTAGGGCTATATCTAGATTAGGCGCATAAAAATGATCACAATAATAATAATAATAATAAAGACGTCCGAACAGCTCTGCAAACGAAATTAATGTAGCTGATGTATCAAAACTTAAGAACTAAGATTGAAAAGTGAACATACGAGTATATAGTGCAAGACTTAAACTTTCATATAGAACCGTTCACAGAATTCTACACAATGACCTTCAGCTTCAAAAGCTGGCCGCAAAATGAATGCCTCATTAGCTGACAGGGAAACGGAAGAAGCAACAAGTTCCTCTTGCACGCGATCTGCTTAACCGTTTTGAACCAAGTAGACCCACACTGGTGATGAATCTAGTCACTGATAATGAGACTTTGGTTTCCTTCTATATTATTGCCAGAAAACACAAAACAATTGGGCCACAATTACGAGACGTACTACATTTGTAAGCAAGGGTTTCAAAGAAGAAACAGTGCTATTCGCTGTATTTTGCGACCACAAAGGTCCAAGGGCCGTGCCTCCATTCCTTAAAGTCTAAATGATCCAATTTTTGCCTCACACATTCTTTGGACCTGAGTTTACTCCTTGTGACTTCTGGTTATTCCCTCTATGAAAATTAAAGTATCTGAAGGAAAACAAAAACAAAAGAAAAATCGCAACCGCCGACAAAAACAATAGTGTAGAGCGAAGTGGAGTGCACAGAAAAGTAAATCTGCGAGTGTTCGCAGTGCTGAAAGAAAATGTCATTTACACAAGAAAAGGCTGTTTCAGCACGACTAAGTCCATCGTTTGGTTCACCGCAATCTTTTTGCTACATAAGCGATGAAGAAAATGAATAGTTTTTTTCGTAAGGTTTGCGGAGAAAGATGCTAACAATGTTTAAGTTTGGTTATGTTCAATTTTAGAATTAACGGGTTATTCCGCCCTGTCATTCTCGACTAACACCAACAAATAAAAAGTCGCGTAAGGCGAAAATACAATATTTAGTCAAGTAGCTGTCGAACTCACAGAATGAAACTGAACGCAATGCCATTTTACTCGTAGCATCGTCAGGCCACCGCTCATGGCAAAGGCAGTGAAATTGACAAGAAGAGCGGGGTAGTAGTTGCGCTAAGAAGGATAGCACGTTTTTCTGTACCTCTCTTTGTTTTAACTTTCTGAGCGTGTTTTTAATCCAAACATATCATATCTATATGTTTTTGGAATCAGGAACCGACAAGGAATAAGATGAAAGTGTTTTTAAATTGATTTGGACAATTTAATTTTGATAATAGTTTTTATATATTTAATTTTCAGAGCTTGTTTTTAATCCGAATATAACATATTTATATGTTTTTGGAATCAGCAAATGATGGAAAATAAGATAAACGTAAATTTGGAGCGTTTTATAAATTTTTATTTTTTTTTACAATTTTCCGATTTTTAATGACCAAAGTCATTAATTAATTTTTAAGTCACCAAGCTGAAATGCAATACCGAACCCCGGGCTTCGTCGAAGATTACTTGACCAAAATTTCAACCAATTTGGTTGAAAAATGAGGGCGTGACAGTGCCGCCTCAACTTTCACGAAAAGCCGGATATGACGTCATCAAAGACATTTATCAAAAAAATGAAAAAAACGTTCGGGGATTTCATACCCAGGAACTCTCATGTCAAATTTCATAAAGATCGGTCCAGTAGTTTAGTCTGAATCGCTCTACACACACACACAGACACACAGACACACAGACACACGCACATACACCACGACCCTCGTTTCGATTCCCCCTCGATGTTAAAATATTTAGTCAAAACTTGACTAAATATAAAAAGTGGAATAGTGTGGTTCACATTAATTATCTTGTCAAATGTACATACTCATTTGTTTGACGTGAGTGTATAACGGTAGATATATATATATTTGCAAGGAGGGAAGACAGCGGAGAACGTCAAAATAATGACAGCTCAAATCAAAACCGTGTGAATGACGTTTTGGAGCCAGAATCAGGAGCCATTTATCTTTCTGAGGGTGTGTACTTGTTTTCCCGCTGTTACACGACACTTGAGATTGCCACAAGTTCTCAAATGTCGTATAGTTGTGTTCTTTTATTCTACGTCGCCCGTCTTCGCAGCAGCAGAAAACAACTCGTCAAATTGAGTTCGAGGATTTATTTAGCATTCCATACATACAACTGCACATCGTAGCAGAACTCAAAGTAGAAGCTCTCTTACATACAAATCGCGCTGGCCTATATAGCAAATACTCAATCTCGAGAATATTCCAGACCGAACATGATACAACTACATTATAGAGCCGTCTATGGACTAGAACAGTGACGTTCTCTGTGACGTACATCAAAAGCGCCGACGCACTTAATCCGAGCGAACGCCACGAACCCATTACTCAAAACAACGTGGTAAACAACTTGTTTTGACAGGACTAGAAGGTTCACCTGCATTCTCGTCCAAACATAAATATTGTGTTTACAAAACATAATATCGGTACTTTCCCACAAAGTACAAACAAGTCAACCACATGCAACACACAAAACCTAACCAAAGCTCAGCAACGACAGCGTTTCCTAACACCCGCCAAGTTTGAATAAAATATTTTCGAAAAATCAAGGCGTTGTCTGAAGTGTACAAGAAAAAAAGAATGACCTTGACCGGTGACCTTGAGTAGTGACCTTGACCCGGAATGCTTTAAATATGTTTGCTAGAGGTTTATGTTCCTTTTAAGTGTAGCAATACATGTACAATTGAAATAATTATTTTACAAGTTATTCAGATGGGCAATGGTGTCGACGGACCAACGGGCGGACCAACGGACAGACGGACGGAGGGACACAGAGCCGTATAGTGGTTCAACAATGTCCGAGAAGATCAATAATCAGTTTAAAATCGGCCGTGTTAAACTACCTATATTTTAACAACAAAAAAGTATCACTATTGAACTTTGAATTCACACGTGCCACGTCAGTGACGCTCAAGTGCCACGTCAGTGACGCTACATATTAACCGCTAGTCGCAAGGATACATTTGATATTTGCAATTTCTGTTATGTATCAGAACGTATGATATGTCTTGACTATGATCTAACAAAATCACATCATTTACTTGGCTAATCTCATAGAATTTTAGAATTTCGCTTAGTCAGTGAAATGCAGGTGAGCATTTTTGCCACGTCAGTGACGTTTTTCAAAACTCAAGTTAAGTACCCTTAGCTTTTTTTACCTCAACATATTTAACCTTGGGTAGGAAGGTTGTCATGTTTGGGGAAATCTGTGCACAAATTTGAGTTAATAAAGTCATCATGACTATTATTTTTATGGCAAAAAATGTCTGATTTTGTGTGCGAATGCCACGTCAGTGACGCTGGAATTGCCCCTATTCCCTTAGTTTTTCAGACGACCGCAGTTTCTCACATGATTATGCGGTCTTGAAAGGAGGATTCAAGTGTAAAAGGTTTTGTTTGCATTGAAATCCTCATAAATTAGACGTCTCTCTTCCCATCTAAAAGACTACGTAAACCATCACAGACACCCCAGGTATTTACTGACATTTGTACTGTAAATAAAGAAATAAAATAACGTCAAACATAGAACTATGATAGAAGGACATCGACAGGACAAACATAAAAAGAAACAAACAAGTAAACAAACAAATAAATCCACAAAAACAACATCAACAACAACAACTTACAGCAACAACTTACAACAACAGCAACAACAACTACAACAGCAACAACAACAAGTAACAACTACAACAGCAACAACTGCAGCAGCAGCAACAACAACAACAACAACAACAACAACAACAACAACAACAACAACAACAACAACAACAACAACAACAACAACAACAACCAGGGACACCCCAGTGAGAAAGAACATAAAACAACGACCAAAAAAAACACGACAAACAAAAATCAAGAACTATATTAAAAACAAGAGGCGAAGCCTTCAAGGCTCACGTAAGAAATCGACAAACAGTAACACAAACTCAATCACTCCGTCACACATACACACACACACACACACACACACGCACACACACACACACACACACACACACACACACACACACAGTATAGTCCAGGCATCTTAGCCACTTTAGTGAAGGGAACGTTGAAGTGACAATGACTAGGTTTAAAATGTCCCTTATCAGAAAGTTCAACCTCAGTCCTTTGATGTTTATTAAACACATTTTCATATAAAGTTGGCGCTTCATATGGAAAAGTGGCTTTGAAATTGACCCTA
The DNA here is from genome assembly GCF_037325665.1 of Littorina saxatilis. NCBI lineage: Eukaryota > Metazoa > Mollusca > Gastropoda > Littorinimorpha > Littorinidae > Littorina > Littorina saxatilis. The sequence continues at coordinate 51,263,109 of NC_090256.1, read as the reverse complement.
ATCCTTCTTTGGGCTCTGTAAATGTCGTTTGGGGCTATGGTTGTAAAACGGTATCTACTGGTCACCCCAATGTATAAACTGAAAACTCTTTCTGCACCAGAACACGCAGAAAGGATTGTATCTGCCTGATGTCTGATGTTTTTCAAAATCCCCAACCACTAACACCTTCAAAACGGACATTAACTGACACTGTTGTTTTTCCCTATATAATCCTTACTATTTTTCCGAGACGTCGTCGTGTTGTGTATTTAGCTTGCCACAACCTCATACATGGTCCTAAAAGTTAAAGTTGAAGAAAGGCTTTCTTTTTCTTGTATACCATACAAAACTAAGCCCGCTGTTTTTAATTTGTTTTCCAGAAAACTGGCACAATGTGAAATTTTGCAGTTTTTAGACCACATTCATTCTCCCTGTGACCTTGACCTTAAGGTAAGGTCAAGGTTCTCAAGTATCTTTTTTGAGCTCTTGGGGTCATACAACATTTTGCAACATTTGGTGTTTCTTCACTTCATAGCGTTGGAGAAATATCCAAAGGTAATGTTCAGTACAGACAGATGAAGACGGGCAACGGACAACGGCTGTACGACCAGGGTGAGTATGTACGCTCACTTTTGCTACACATGCGAGTAGCGGCTATTATCCGTTGTTCACAAAACATTCCTATATAATGTTTGGAAACAATGGTAGGGATAAAAATCAACCGTTTCCAACTGTGCCAAAAAATCAAAAAGACGCGTTCTATAACGGTCAAACGGTCCCTTAACAGACTTGGGCGGGGTCATCTAACGGTTGGCAGACAGCACAAACACCCTGTGACTGCTCGCAAGGAAAAAATAAATCTGGATGGCAGTATGGCTACAACTACGTCGTTTAGTGTAACCATAACCCCTGAATGTATGAACAGCAGAAAAGGCTGTCTTTGACGTCACTGTATAATAAGAAGCACAAAAGGGATTTTTTGGAACTTTCTCTTGGTTGGAGACAAACATGTCCGCAATGCATTCGTGCATCAAGCTATCCATGCAGTCGTTTATTGTTGATTCTTTAGCTCCTCTATGGCAGGGGGATTTTCACTTTGTTTTCCTTCAATTTCACTATGGGAGTTGTTCTTAACATACGTTTGTTAAGAAAATTTTGGCTGATTGTAAAACAGCTGTAATATACGGCAGTCCAGGTTGTCCTTCAACTGTAAAAATGAAATAATGCTCTTTAAAGTATCATTTACAACAGTGGTGGCTGTTTTCACAAGTATGCTACAAAAAACACGACAATACATAATACATAAGGAAAAGCCCTATGTTTGGTCAGTTGGTGAGATAGGTAAATGTTATTTTTGTGTGACAGTTCTGATGGTTTTCAAAGGGCTAATTCTTTGCTTTTCGACATATGCCCAACTGAAAACGCTTTAGCAACTCATGTGCACATGACAACCATCTAAATAGACTACATGTTCGCAGAAAACACAATACTGATTATAGAGGGAAAAATAACGGCTCTTTTTAAAAGCACGTTTAGTAGTGAAGTACTTTTAGGATTGTTTGGAATTTTTTACCAGCAGACACCCTTTCACTGCTGAGTGTCTTAGTATTGTAAGATGTGTGATTTGAATTTTGGTTTAAAGGTGCCTTTGGTTTGAACACCCCTACCCCTACGAGGCAGAAATACAAAGAAATAGAAGGAAATTGAGCCTATTTGGAACCAGACTTTAGTATGTTCCCATGGGGGGATTCACGGTGCGAATGACACTGCGTCAGCTTGTTCATTTATCTTTAGTATTTTCTTCAACTTTAACTTTTAGGACCATGTATGAGGTTGTGGCAAGCTAAATACACAACACGACGACGTCTCGGAAAAATAGTAAGGATTATATAGGGAAAAACAACAGTGTCAGTTAATGTCCGTTTTGAAGGTGTTAGTGGTTGGGGATTTTGAAAAGCATCAGACATCAGGCAGATACAATCCTTTCTGCGTGTTCTGGTGCAGAAAGAGTTTTCAGTTTATACATTGGGGTGACCAGTAGATACCGTTTTACAACCATAGCCCCAAACGACATTTACAGAGCCCAAAGAAGGATTAGGGTCAATTTCAAAGCCACTTTTCCATATGAAGCGCCAACTTTATATGAAAATGTGTTTACTAAACATCAAAGGACTGAGGTTGAACTTTCTGATAAGGGACATTTTAAACCTAGTCATTGTCACTTCAACGTTGTTCTCTTATTTGCTTGGACTAGTAAGCATAGGTGAAACTTCAAACTGTGCAAGAAAGCGAGACCCTGGATCTGCCAACTAGTCTCGGCCCGCTCACAATAACAATGACCGAGACTTTCAGTAATTCCTTTGCGTGACGTCTAACCCTCTTACGTCATAATGTGACGTCTTCAAATAGTTTCTATCACACACGTCAAACACTTTTGACCGAGACGTAATCTTCTTATGCGAGCTTTATCCATAGACTCGGAAATGTTAAAGTTTCTATCACACACACACACACACACACACACACACGCACGCACGCACGCACGCACGCACAGACAGACAAAGTTTATCATCGCATAGGCTACACTTACGTGAGCCAAAAACAATACCATAACTAACCAACGAATCAAATAATCAAACAAAATCAAGCAAAGAAACCGATAAAGTAACAAACAAAAACAAACTAGCAAAAGGAGCATCGACTGACTGACCTGAGTACAGTTGAAGTGGTTGTCCGGTGCGCACGTGTAAGGCATGTAGTGGTCAAACAGGTCAATCTGCCGATGCCGTTCCTGGTACCCGTACTGCAACACACACACAAACCATCCCATGTTCAACCGCACTCGCAAATATTCTTGCAGTCATAGGAAGGCTCAGCAAAACAAGACAGGTTTATGAACATTAAATAAACAAGAGGCGAAGCCTTCAAGGCTCACGTAAGAAATCGACAAACAGTAACACAAACTCAATCACTCCGTCACACATACACACACACACACACACACACACACACACACACACACACACACACACACACACACAGTAAGCATAGGTGAAACTGTGCAAGAAAGGGAGACCCTGGATCTGCCAATTAGTCTCGGCCCGCTCACAATAACAATGACCGAGACTTTCAGTAATTCCTTTGCGTGACGTCCAACCCTCTTACGTCATAATGTGACGTCTTCAAATAGTTTCTATCACACACGTCAAACACTTTTGACCGAGACGTAATCTTCTTATGCGAGCTTTATCCATAGACTCGGAAATGTTAAAGTTTCTATCACACACACACGCACGCACGCACGCACGCACAGACAGACAAAGTTTATCATCGCATAGGCTACACTTACGTGAGCCAAAAATCCAAGACAAAAAATTTCACAACTTTGATTCATCTTTATCTGGTACGGTATTGTCTTCTGTGAAAACGAGATGAGGAAATGAATAAACTATTTGGTCAAACACAAGACAAACATTCTATACTAGAATGAATACCCGCTTCGCCGGGTACCCGGCTTCGCTGGAAAGAAGTAGAGCCGAATGATACCCGGCTTCGCCGGGAAAAAGTAGAGCCGAATACCCGGCTTCGCCGGGTACCCGGCTTCGTCGGGAAGAAGTAGAGAAATATCCGGCTTCGCCGGGATGAAAGCGTTGTGGACAGTGACCTTCTAAAAATAGTAACGGGAATATCCGGCTTCGCCGGGATGAAAGCGTTGTGGACAGTGACCTTCTAAAAATAGTAACGGGAATATGGATTGACGCCACACGAAGGAAGGGAGATAAACGCAAAACACTGGAGAAGATAAGGAAGAGTTACTGGGAATGGATCTGGGAAGATGAACAGAAAAACCAAAATCGGTTCAGCGCTGCGCGCTGAGAGCACGTGTTGAAAATTCTCATCGACCATACACACACACACACACACATACATACAAACAACACACTCACACGCACTGTGCAAGTGGTTTCATTGTGCAGCAAGACGAAGCGTTCCCATCCTGTGCCATCTATCACGAGGTAGAGGGTAGAGATGTTCGTTTTGTCATCTTTTTACATTTAGTCAAGTTTTGACTAAATGTTTTAACATAGAGGGGGAATCGAGACGAGGGTCGTGGTGTGTGTGTGTGTGTGTGTGTGTGTGTGTGTGTGTGTGTGTGTGTGTGTGTGTGTGTGTGTGTGTGTGTGTGTCTGTGATATATTGTATGCTATGATTTTTTTTTGCAATGATGTTTAGCCATAGTCCGTTATACGCGTAGGTGTGCGAGAATATGTAAGCGCAGTGCTTTAAAGATGTCCATGTGGGAATGTGTAAGTGGGCGTAGTCGAATGTCCATGTGGGAATGTGTAAGTGGAGCATATAAGAATGCCCATGTGTGAATGTGGAAGTGGAGCGTATAAGAATGTGTAAGTGGAGCGTGGTCGAATGTCCATGTGTGAATGGGTAAGTTGAGCGTATAAGAATGTCCATGTGTGCGATGTGTAAGTGAGACATGGATGTGTTCATGACTGAATGCGTAAGCACAATGCAAGGAATGGCCAGAGAGGTATGTGGGAGGTGTGTTTATAACCTGCCATGTTATATAGTGCTATATGTCTTATGTAAAAACAATGTCCTGTTTGTATTATTGTTATGTACCACGCCTGAATTCCTCTATGAGATAATAAAGTATTCTTATTCTTATTCTTATTCTATCTGTGCATGTGTGTGTGTAGAGCGATTCAGAGTAAACTACTGGACCGATCTTTATGAAATTTTACATGAAAGTTTCTGGGTATGATATCCCCAGACGTTTTTTTCTTTTTTTCGATAAATGTCTTTTATGACGTCATATCCGGCTTTTTGTAAATGTTGAGGCGGCACTGTCACACCTTCATTTTTCAATCAAATTGATTGAAATTTTGGCCAAGCAATCTTCGACAAAGGCCGGACTTTGGTATTGCATTTCAGCATGGCGGCTTAAAAATTAATTAATGACTTTGGTCATTAAAAATCTGAAAATTGTAATTAAAATATTGTTTTTATAAAACGATCCAAAATTACTTTTATTTTATTCTTTATCATGTTCTGATTCCAAAAACATATAAATATGTTATATTCGGATTAAAAACAAGCTCTGAAAATTAAAAATATAAAAATTATGATTAAAATTAAATTTCCGAAATCGTTTTAAAAACAAGTTCATCTTATTCCTTGTCGGTTCCTGATTCCAAAAACATATAGATACGATATGTTTGGATTAAAAACACGCTCAGAATGTTAAAACGGAGAGGTACAATAAAGCGGGCTATGCAGCGCAGCGCAACTGCTACCGCGTTAAACAGGCTCGTCACTTTCACTGCCTTTTGCACTAGCGGCGGACTACGGTCATTGTGAAAAAATGCAGTGCGTTCAGTTTCATTCTGTGAGTTCCACAGCTTGATTAAATGTAGTAATTTCGCCTTACGCGACTTGTTCTAACTTTCCCTTCATGATTTAAACCTGCTCTGCAAAGCGTTGTCACACGAGAGGAATGAAGGCACGCAAACAAAAGGCCATTGTTCCAGCAATAATGACACAAAAGTCGGTGACCGTCAGAATAAAGAGCGAGAGAGAGAGACTGACTGACTGACTATTAGGGTTTAACGTCCTCTTAAACCAATAATTGGTCTATATTGGGACAGGTATTGGTAATACGTTGAAGATATGGTGTGATACTTTGATTCGAACAAGCCCACTGTGGCTGTCTTCTTCGACACACCAGCATTGGGTTTGTCTCGTCAAAGTATCGAAATACGATCATGATCATTGGAGACGAGAGATGATGCATGCGTGTCTTCGTGTTTTCCAAGCCCTGAGACTTTCGCTGTGAACGTGGGATTTTTTCGTGCGCATGTGTGCACACGGGGGTGTCTGCACAAAGTTGACTCCGAGAAATAAATCTCTCGTCGAACGTGGGGATCGAACCCACGCTGATAGCGACCAACTGGCTACAAAGCCAGCGCTCTACCAACTGAGCTACGTCCCCGCCCGAGAGAGAGAGAGAGAGAGAGAGAGAGAGAGAGAGAGAGAGAGAGAGAGAGAGAGAGAGAGAGAGAGATAGGGGAAGAGAGAGAGAGAGGAGAGAGAGAGAGAGAGAGAGAGAGAGAGAGAGAGAGATAGAGAGGATGGGGCGGGGGGCTTGAGAGAAAAAGAGACAGGGAGAGAAGGATGGACCATAGACCGCTATTTGGTCTATGGATGGACGTAGGAAGTGAGAGAGAAACAGTGGGCGGAGATACAGAAAGAGATAGGAAGGGCAAGAGAGAATTGTTTTATTGCTGGAAAGATTTATTCGCTGGTTTTCCTTTTGTAACGAAATCTGAAAGTAATTTCAAATTAGTAAGAAAGTGCGTGTATGCGTGCGTGCGTGCGCGCGCGTGCGGGCGTGCGTTAATGCGTGTGTGCGTGTGTGTGTGTTTGCGTGTGTGTGAGCTCGCGTGCGTGCGTGCGCGTGTGCGTTCGTGCGTAAGTTCATGTGTGGGTACTCTCAGTGCACAGTTGTATTTTTCTAAAGATTTAACTTCGTGAAAGGCACTGATACCTTTTACTTTGAAAACTCACAACAGTGTGTGTGTGTGTGTGTGTGTGTGTGTGTGTGTGTGTGTGTGTGTGTATGTGGGTGTGTGTGTGTATGTGCGCACGAGTTCGTGTGGGCATACGTGCATGTGCGCGTGTTTATGTCATTAGTAAGGTTATGAGTGTCACGATTTCAGTGACACGAGTGGGAAAGAAACTCTTTGTTGGGCGCCTTTCCCAAATTGCAATGAAATGCGCCTGAGCTGCCATACCGCATTGCGGAAAAGTTTTGGCTGAGAGCACGAAATTCACGTGGAAACTGTGCGGGTATCGGGTGATTTCGCTCACCGTTTAGAACACGTGTTCCAGGCATGCTATAGGTGTGTTTGGTAGGCGACCAGTGATTGGTCAGGAAGATGGCTTGGTTTGGGGAAGCGATTGCTGATTGGTCAGGGAGATCACTTGGTTTTTCTTTTCCCCGGCTTTTTTTTTTTCGCTACAAGCTTTACAGACAACAAGGTCTGAGTTTCCGTGACTAAGATTTGGAGGATTCCAACGCGTTGCAAGACTGGTTTAGGTCGACCAACGGGCTTCTGGCGTCAGTGCAGAACGCAGAAGGCTTAGGACGTGAGGGATTTGGCTACATAATTTCGCTGACGAGCGGGAGCCAAATATTCAAGCGGTTTGCTTGGGAGAGCTACGTTTTACGAGCTGTTGAGCTTGTTGCTGGTTGTTGCTGGTTGTTGCTGGAGGTGTTGCTGGACGTTTGCTACCTGGCTGCTACCCGTTTGCTGTTGAAGACGGGCTACACTGTTGCTGTCCTTTGCTCTACGGTTGCTGTTCTACGGCTGTGACTGGTGTTGCTCCAACTTTCACCTGTATGCTCCACTGCTCCACTGCGTTTCATCGAATGGACCCTGGCTACACTGAGAGTTGAGTGCACCCATGCGCAAACGCCCCCCACCTTGTCATCTTTCTAACCCTTTATGAAGAACTTTGAGTTGTGACAACGTGGAGTGTTAACGCCTGTACAGGCTAAGACTTTTTACAGAGCAGCTAAGTGTTTTCTAACTTTACACGGTTCAGCGTGTTCTTATTATTTCATAAACTCTAACTGGCTTTTTTCAGTTATTATTGCTTTACGACTTGGTCGTAAAAACACTTTTGGCTTCACGAGAAGAGGGAGGTGGAGAGTTAGTGAGTGTATATAAACAGACGTCTAGAACTTATAATTTTGTTGTTTCTAACTTTTTTGTGTGACTGCGAGAGTGGATCGTGGTGTGGTTAGTCAGTTAGCAGTAATTGACCTAACCACGGCTGTGGGAAACACTCTGTTTCACCGCAAAAAGCAGCCGATAAAGTAGGCCACGGCTGTGTGAAACACTTGGTTTCACCGCAAAAAGCAGCCATAAAATAGGCCACGCGTTCGTTTGACACCGTTTGGATTTTTCTTCTGCGTTTTCTGGTTGCTGGATTTTTGTATCCATTGTTTGGTCTTCGCGGGTTCTGGCGATCGCTGCGTTAGACTGTCCTTAGCATTTTCTCCCCGTACACCATGGCTGAAAAGGGTTCTCCTCCGAGACAGGTACTTGGGGAAGGGGGTATTTGACTCCTGGCAGCGAGGGACAGACTGAGCGAGGCACACGCGCTAAAGCCCGAAGCGTGATAAAACGCTTAGAGATAGAACGAAAGGAAGAATTAGAGCGACACATAAAAAAAAAGAGGAACATGACAGACAGGACAAGAAGGACGAACTTGACAGACAAGAAAGGGAACGACAGGCCGAACGTGACAGACAGGAAAAAAGAGACGAACGAGACCGACAGGAAAAGAAAGAACAGGTCGAACGAGACCGACAAGAACGGAAAGAGAAAGAACAGGCCGAACGTGACAGACAAGAAAGGGAACGACAGGCCGAACGTGACAGGCAAGACAAGAAAGACGAACTTGACAGACAAGAAAGAGAACGTGACAAACAGGCCGAATGCGATCTCCAACTGGAGCTAGCTAAGCTACAGGCGGAGACAGGTACGCCTACTCAAACCAGCACGCCGACGTTCGTGACTGACCGTACGAGACTTCCTACGTTTGACGACGACAAGGACGAGCTCGACGATTTTCTGCGCAGGTTCGAGCGTATTGCTTCTGACCAGAAATGGGAAGAAGGTACGTGGGCTAGTCGCCTTAGTACGTGTTTGAAGGGACGCGCCTTACAGCTCTACAACGCTTTGGAGGACGACGAGGCGAGGAACTATCGGGCTCTAAAGAAGGCGCTACTCCAGCGTTTTAACTTGACTGCCGAAGCTTACCGACGTCGACTGCGGAACAGCAAGAGACTCAGTGGCGAGCTGAGTCATCAATTCGTGGCACGTCTGAACCTCTACCTGCAGCGCTGGGTTGAGATGGCAGAGAAGAGGTGGGACGTCGACGACCTTGCTGACCTGATTGTGATGGAACAGCTGATGTCCAGCCTGCGACCTGAGGTGGTGTCTTTCGTGCAGGAGCACCGGCCAAAGACAACCCAGGAGGCAGCCGAATGGATCAGGGTATACGAAGACGCCCAGGCGATCTCCGGGAAGTCGTCAAGCTCACGGCCGAACAAGTCAGGGAATTCCGGTTCTTCAGGATCCAAGGATGGGAAGGACGAGCACGGACACAAGGGATCTACTTCCAGGAACGACATCACGTGTTTCTACTGTGGAAAACGGGGCCACGTCAAGAAGGACTGCCTTAAACGGAAATCAGACCAGAAGGGCGTGCATTATGTTGCCAAGGAAGAATTTCGGGACGTCACCAGTGCTTGTGGAATTCCGCAACTTAGCGTTCCTTGCTCCAAGAAACACTTCCAGCCACACTGTCAGGTGTATGTCAACGGGGTGAAAGGCGAAGGTCTGCGAGACACTGGGGCAGACATGATTGTGGTCCGGGCAAGTTTAGTTCCGGCAAAGGCCTACACAGGCGACAACTTGAAGGTGAGAATGGCCGAGGCCTCTCACGCGTGCGACTTGAACACGGCTGTGATCAAGGTCGTAACGCCTTTGTTCACGGGGACCATTGTGGCCGTCGTCATGGACGATCCTCCATGCAACCTGCTCATTGGGAACCGTGTCCAGTTTGTGGACGGCGTCATCAGGGAGGTTCCCGTATATCGGACTCCCGACGTCATTTCTGTACTCAAGCGGGCACAGGCGGAACGAGAAAACCAACCTCTCAAACCCCTACCTGCCGCACGAGCAGCCCTGGGAAACGTCACCCCCGGCCGTGCTTCTCGCGAAGGCTCAGGATACGGACCCGACATTAGCTACTCCTCGTGAGCATGCAAAGTTGGGGAAGGTCAAGCTCAGCGGGAAACATGGGAGGTCAAAGTTTCTCAGGGAGAAGAAGTTGCTTTATCGAGAGTTCAGCAACAGGGAAGGATCTTTCAGGCAGGTGGTGGTGCCTCACGAGTTTCGCGAAGATGTCATGGCAACGGCGCACGAATCGATTCTTGGGGGTCACTTGGGCACCAAGAAAACCACGGACCGTGTGTGGCGCCATTTCTATTGGCCAGGCATCTGCACGGATGTCCGACGGTTTTGTGCGTCGTGTGACAAGTGCCAGAAGGTGGTTGCAAAGGGAAGGGTGAGGAAGGTCCCCTTAGAGAAGATGCCACTCATCGACGAACCGTTTCGTCGGGTGGCAGTGGACATTATCGGGCCCATCTTGCCTGCGTCTGAGGACGGAAACAGATACATTTTGACCATGGTGGACTACGCCACTAGATATCCGGAGGCCATCCCTCTGAAGTCTATTGAAGCTACACGGGTGGCTGAAGCGCTCGTCACCATGTGGTCCCGGTTGGGAATTCCCTCAGAGGTACTCACCGACAGAGGCACTCAATTCACGGGAGGAGTGATGACAGAGGCAGCACGGCTGCTATCGCTCGAGCATCATTTCACTACTCCTTACCATGCTCAGTGCAACGGGCTAGTGGAAAGGTTCAATGGCACCCTGAAGACCATGCTGAGGAAACTGGCACAGGAGAAACCACGCACGTGGGATAGGTACATCCCAGCACTGCTCTTCGCCTATCGCGAGGTTCCTCAGGAGAGCTTGGGATTCTCCCCATTTGAGTTGCTGTACGGCAGGCAGGTATGCGGTCCCATGGCGATCCTACGTCAGGCTTGGACGGACGAGGAAGCAGACGAGGAGGTGCAGACGACAGCGACCTACATCGTAGAACTCAGGAACAGGATAGAGGAGACCTGCAAACTGGCTCAAGAAAACCTGGGAAGAGCAGCACAGCGTTACGCGCGAGGATTCGACCGCAAGGCACGTCCGCGCAGCTTCAAGATTGGAGAACGAGTGCTGCTACTTCTGCCTGTCAAACACAACAAGCTTCAGCTGCAGTGGCAAGGACCTTTTGAGGTCACAGCGAAAGTGGGCCAGAACGACTACAGGATCATGATGAATGGTAAACCACGCCTGTACCACGCAAACTTGATGCGCGCCTACGTGGAGAGGACTGCCTACGGGGAGAAAGTAGCGGTAAGGCGTCCGCCCCGTGATCGGGAGGTCGTGGGTTCGAACCCCGGCCGGGTCATACCTAAGACTTTAAAATTGGCAATCTAGTGGCTGCTCCGCCTGGCGTCTGGCATTATGGGGTTTGTGCTAGGACTGGTTGGTCCGGTGTCAGAATAATGTGACTGGGTGAGACATGAAGCCTGTGCTGCGACTTCTGTCTTGTGTGTGGCGCACGTTATATGTCAAAGCAGCACCGCCCTGATATGGCCCTTCGTGGTCGGCTGGGCGTTAAGCAAACAAACAAACAAACGGGGAGAAAGATAAACCACAGACAGAGAAGATTGCTGTCGTGATGGACGAAACGACGGATGAAGAGGGAAGATGCCGAGTACCAGTTTGTCCGCTGGAGACCAGAGAGGACTACACTGACGTGCACATCTCATCTGATTTGGGAGACGACCAGAGGGCAGACCTGCAAGAGATTGTGGAGGATGCAGCACGCGTTCTCACAGACTTGCCATTGCAGACGCATCTGGAGGAGTTCACTTTCGACTTGCTGGAAAAGCAGCCAGTGAGGACAAAACAGTACCCCATGCCACATGCCCAGAAGGAGGTGGTCAGGAAGGAGATCGCCAACATGATTGAGTTAGGCGTCATCGAACCGGCAAACTCTCCCTACAGTTCACCGATCGTACTAGTGAAGAAGAAGGATGGTCGCGTCAGGTTCTGCGTTGACTACCGGAAACTGAACAAGACCACGGCATTCGATGCAGAACCCATGCCTGATGTGGACTACCTCTTCAGTCACTTGGCCAAGGCCAAGTACTTTTCCAAGTTAGACCTCACAAAGGGATACTGGCAAATTCCTGTTGCCGAGGAGGATCGTCCGAAGACTGCGTTCACCACTCGGGCAGTTCCAGTGGACAGTCATGCCTTTTGAGCCGTCTTCATTCGGATGATGAGGAAACTTTTGGAACCGTTGAAGCGCGAGGACATCAGCAGTTTCATTGACGATGTGCTGATCGCGACTGAGACGTGGACTGAACATCTCGACGCACTGCGCGACGTGTTCGGGAGGTTGAAGGACGGAAATCTGGGAGCTAAACCGTCAAAGTGCTACTTGGGATTTCGGGAATTGTCTTTCCTGGGTCATGTCGGCGAGGGATTGCTCGTTCCAGAGGACGACAAGATTCAGAAGATTCGGAAGGCGGAGCCACCGCGCACGAAGAAAGAAGTCAGGTCTTTCCTTGGCCTTGCCAGCTGCGCTTCTATCGACGCTTCATCCCTCACTTCGCCGAATTCGCACTTCCGCTTACCAACCTCACCAAGAAACTACAACCGACAGTTGTAGTGTGGACTGATGAGTGCAATTCAGCATTCAACACGCTGAAAATGCGGCTCACAAGCCAGCCTATTCTCCGACTACCAGACTTGGAGAAGGACTTCGTGCTGAGGACAGATGCTTCAGGAAAAGGTCTGGGAGCAGTGTTGCTTCAAGAGACCGAGGGGTTTCTGCACCCTGTTTGTTTCGCCAGCCGTAAGCTGACCTCGGCCGAGGCAGCCTACGCAACGGTTGAACGCGAGTGTCTCGCCATCGTCTGGGGCATCCAGAAGTTCGAGGCGTACCTTTACGGACGACCTTTCTGTCTGGAGACTGACCATCAACCTCTGCAATATCTGCAAGTTGCAAGGTTGGCCAACGCCAGACTTATGCGCTGGGCGTTGATCTTCCAACCGTACCAAATCACGGTACGAGTCATTCCGGGTGCCAACAATGTTGGTGCGGATTTTCTATCTCGCGCTGTGGGGGAGAACATGGCCGGGAGCGAAACCGAGGTTTCGTCTTGAAGTGGGGAGGAGTGTCATGATTTCAGTGACACGAGTGGGAAAGAAACTCTTTGTTGGGCGCCTTTCCCAAATTGCAAAGTAATGCGCCTGTGCTGCCATACCGCATTGCGGAAAAGTTTTGGCTGAGAGCACGAAATTCACGTGGAAACCGTGCGGGTATCGGGTGATTTCGCTCACCGTTTAGAACACGTGTTCCAAGCATGCTATTGGTGTGTTTGGTAGGCGACCAGTGATTGGTCAGGAAGATGGCTTGGTTTGGGGAAGCAGTTGCTGATTGGTCAGGGAGATCACATGGTTTTTCTTTTCCCCGGCTTTCTTTTTTTTTCGCTACTAGCTTTACAGACGACAAGGTCTGAGTTTCCGTGACTAAGATTTGGAGGATTCCAACGCGTTGCAAGACTGGTTTAGGTCGACCAACGGGCTTCTGGCGTCAGTGCAGAACGCAGAAAGCTTTGTCTTTCTTTCTTTATTTGGTGTTTAACGTCGTTTTTGGCTACATACTTTCGCTGACGAACGGGAGCCAAATATTCAAGCGGTTTGCTTGGGAGAGCTACGTTATACGAGCTGTTGAGCTTGTTGCTGGCTGTTGCTGGTTGTTACTGGAGGTGTTACTGTACGTTTGCTGGACGTTTGCTACCTGGCTGCTACCTGTTTGCTGTTGAAGACGGGCTACACTGTTGCTGTCCTTTGCTCTACGGTTGCTGTTCTATGGCTGTTACTGGTGTTGCTCCAACTTTCACCTGTATGCTCCACTGCTCCACTGCGTTTCATCGAATGGACCCTGGCTACACTGAGAGTTGAGTGCACCCATGCGTAAACGCCCCCCACCTTGTCATCTTTCTAACCCTTTATGAAGAACTTTGAGTTGTGACAACGTGGAGTGTTAACGCCTGTACAGGCTAAGACTTTTTACAGAGCAGCTAAGTGTTTTCTAACTTTACACGGTTCAGCGTGTTCTTATTATTTCATAAACTCTAACTGGCTTTAGTTATTATTGCTTTACGACTTGGTCGTAAAAACACGTTTGGCTTCACAAGAAGAGGGAGGTGGAGAGTTAGTGTATATAAACAGACGTCTAGAACTTATACTTTTGTTGTTTCTAACTTTTTTGTGTGACTGCGAGAGTGGATCGTGGTGTGCTTAGTCAGTTAGCAGTAATTGACCATTTTAGGTCATTCTTTTGACCTTTAAAACGTGACAATGAGATTATCGTTTCTCCGCGTGATGTGTACGATTAGTAGAGCTACGGTGTTAACATGGCGCCACCATGGTGTAGCGTGATCAAAAGCAGAAGACCATTATAACCACGCACATTGTTTGCTGTTACAACAGGTATGCTTTTTGTCCTTCGTATAGGGATGACCTTAATGGCCCAGTCTGCCTCAAATGGTTTACAGAACGATTTTAAAGCAGTTCTTACCTTATGGAACACACTTACAACAGCATTTAATAGCATTAAATGACACATTTCGTTCGAATGGCATTTAGCTTGCGTTAACCACACACCAGATTACGTGGTTTATTTTACCCCTGAGACATCGTGATTCCGTTCATACACCGGATGTTTCTGTTCGTCCGCAGGATGTTTCCGTTCATACAGCCTAATTTTCGGCACTCGCTTGGGGAAAACACGTGGCGGTAAGTCGTGTGGGCAGCGCGCTTTTGTGATATTGCAAGAATAAGGTAGCTAATTGGTTGGGCTATGTGTACGATAAGTACCAAGGTGCTAGTAATCCTCATGATAACACACGCGGGCCGAACGTGGCAGAATTGCCTGATTTGTTTTTAATTTTCTTGTTATTCTCGCTCTGTTATCGAATCTGACCCCTGATTTGCACATGATCACCAAAACCATTGCCTGTTAGGACATTTTGCTTGAACAGAAGTTTATACAAACCCATGGCTTTTGTACAATCACTTGTCTTTTGAAAACATGCAGATTCCGTTCATACACCATGTTTCCGTTCGTACAAAAGTGCATGTTTCCGTTCGTACGAAAAGCGTTTCCGTTGGTTTAAACAGTGTTTATTCAAAAATTCATATGTATTTGAACATGATACATGTTACGGATTATCAACAAGCTCAAGCTTATGGTGGTGACCCTAACGGGAGAATTTAACATATTGATTACGATAACTTGCGACGAGACTTCGACAAGTACTTTTTAAACCAAAACAAACGAGAAACAAACAAAATGTGCAATATATATATATATACTAGATGAATACCCGCTTCGCCGGGTACGGCTTCGCCGGGAAGAAGTCAAGCCGAATACGCACGAAGTAAGGGAGATAAACGCGCAAAACACTGGAGAAGAGTAATAACCGGCTTCGCCGGGACAGTGACCTTCTAAAAATAGTATAACGAGAATATGGATTGAGCGTTTTCGACAGTGACCTTCTAAAAATAGAAACGGGAATATGGATTGACGCCACACGAAGGAAGGGAGATAAACGCTGAAAACACTGGAGAAAATAAGGAAGAGTTACTGGGAATGGATCCAGAGAAAAACCAAAATCGGTTCAGCGCTGCGCGCTGAGAGCACGTGTTGAAATATCTCATCGACCAGGTTGTGTCCGGGGTGTACCTGAATATGGCCACCAAATTTGAAAGAGATCCATCGAGAACTTTGGCCGTGTATCGCGGACATACACACACACACACTCACACACACACACTCACACACACACACACACTCACACACACACACACACACACACAAGTCGTATATATATCTATCTATATATATATACGACTAGTGTCTGTGTGTCTGTCTGTCTGTGCGCGGCCAAGGTTCTCGATGGATCTGCTTCAAATTTGGTGGGCTTATTCAGAGAGACCCCGGTAACAACCTCATCGATGAGATATTTCAACACGTGCTCTCAGCGCGCAGCGCGGAACCGATTTTGGTTCCACCTCAGCTATTTTGGTTCCATCTCAGCTACCCGGGCCCCCATACCGACACACCATAGCCGCTACACCACATCACAACGCCAAAGTTCTCGGTGGATCTTTTTCAAATTTGGACACCGTATTCAGCTACACCCCGGACACAATATCATCGATGAGATATTTCAACACGTGCTCTCAGCGCGCAGCGCTGAACTGATTTTGGGTTTTGTGTTCATTTCACCATTATAAGTAACTCTTCCTTATCTTCTCCAGTGTTTGGCGTTTATCTCCCTTCCTTCGTGTGGCTTTCCCGTTCAGTTGTAAGTTACTACTATTTTTAGAATGTCACTGCGCTGTCCACTGCGCTGAGCGTCTTCGGATATTCCCGGCGTTCTGTTACTGTTACTATTTTTAGAAGGTCAACGCAGTGTACAGAACGTAAATTGGACCCGTAAATTATCCTCACTGTAAAAGTGCAAAGGTCGAATCAATTTATAGCCACGCGAAAAATACACTGTCATCTATCTCTCTATAGATACGGCTTCTCTGTGTTTTTGTGTGTGTGTGTGTTAGTGTGTGTGTCTCTATGTGAGCAACACCTGTGCATTGTTCAGTTCTGTTTGTGATGTGGTCTGGCGGCTTTTGTGTAATTTTATGTACTGGCCTTCCTTTGAGAAGCCATAACTTGCTCAGTCCTGTTTGAGTGGAGTTCGCCTCCAAAGGTGATTAACACGGTTACATTCGTCGACAAGGATGTTACTCGATATGGTCAGGAATGGCATTATGGCCACTGAATCATTTTCGTGCTGTTCCCATTCCACGAATCTGGGAGGGACCTAAGCTTGGCGGGTCCATTGTTCGGACCCGGCGAAGCCGGCGTACGGCTCTAAGTTCTTCTTCCCGGCGCAGCCGTACCCGGCGAAGCGGGTATTCATCTAGTATATACATATTTGACAAAAAGCAAAGGCATAATGGAGACAGGACACGACAATAGAATGAACAAAGAATATAAAAGGGAAAGAGAGAGAGGAAAGGAGAGGAAGAGAGAGAGAGTAAGCGAGAGAGAAAGAGAGAGAGAGAGTACATAAGTATACATCAAATTCGTTTTGCCCCAAGTCGGCCAGTTGAAATAATATTATATTCCTGGACTTTATCAAAAACAGATTCATTTAATTCTTTTGACAAACTTGCATCACCAAATAAGAGTGTTGATATCGTAATTTGATCAGTGGGGAGAGTACTTATTGTTCTGGTTCGGTCTCTATCGTATTGAGGGCAATCTAAAAGAAAGTGTTTTACGTCTTCTGATGCGTGGCCACAGGCACACGCTGGATTATTGCTCAAATGCCTATCGACTAGGTGCTGGTTTAAATCGGTCATGCCTAACCTTAATTTACTGTGAATCACTTGGACCTGTCGTTCTCCAATATAAAAATACGGTGGCACAACTGGATCGTTAGCAGTTAAATATCTTTTAAATTGGCTTATGGATTCGATAAGTTTGATTTCATCAGGCAAGGCATTCCATAGATGTGTTGTTGATGGGAAAAACGATGATTTATACAATTCTGTTTATACGATGGAATCTTGCGTTCTAATGGGCGTCTCCTGTGATGCGGGTTTCCTGCAGATACGAGAGGTGGGAGTTCAGCACTTAAATAAGGGGGAACTTTGTTATGAACAATTTTATGAAATAATATTAATTTATGGCGTTTGCGTCGTTCAGAGAGTGTAGTAAAACCCGATTCTTGATATAATTTTCGGTGACTTGTTCCTCGAACTGTTCCAATAATAATTCGTATTGCCTCTAAGTGAAGACCTTCTAATTCATCTGCCAATCCGGTAGTGCAATTATCCCATACAACGTCTGCGCATGATTGTCGAGAATACGCTCAGTACGGTCAGTGGGAAAAAAATACGACGAGAAAAATTCCTAGACTACTTTTCTTCTCAAGCCCATCCTGAAGCCGATCCAGTATTTTGGCACATGATTACGTCACTATATTAGCCGCCGTCGAAAAAAATATAATCGGATCGTGTCAATCAATCAAAACAACCAGGCAAACGAAAGTACGGTATTTGGCGAAATCGGCTCCGAGAATAAACAAGTAAAACAAAGAAGAAAAGTGAAAAAGTTTGAAGAAAAATATCACACACACACACACACACACACACACACAATTTGTAACCAACACACACATGTAGTCCCGCCCGGAATAAGCTTTTTTGGGATGATTTAGGACTCTTGCGCACATTTCGAGCAGACGAAAACACAACATGGCGGCTGTCGCTCCTCCAACTATCGCGAGACACAAAAAAACCGAAATCTCGCGCGCGCGAGATCATGATACATCCGGTGTTTCTCTGTACGCTTGTCACGACGACTTGTTGACAAACGAAGATTCGCGAAAGAAAGAGAAAAGCGCCGAGCCTTGAGTAGAAAGCTAATAAAGTACCGGTAATCGCTAATCGAGCGAAATGAAAATCCGCGGCGACTTCCATTAGGTGAATGCTATTCAAGTTTAGGTAACGTTTTAGCCGCATCTTTTTATAAGCCGCAATGCGATTTTTTTTTTAAAGTCGCGGCTTGTAGTCCGTCAAATACGGTACAGTTTTTGTCAGTAAAAATTGAAAAAAGCATTTGTTTTAAATGTATAGGTAAACTTAATTAACGGTGTGACGGACGCGCATGAGGCATGTTTTAATCATGGATGTGCAAACGCTGTGTGGAGTACGCTCATTTTTTTGAAAATACACCAAGTTTGTTTGAGAATACTCAAAGTGCAAAACAGGGGTTCCCAGGTCTGAAATACTTGGCAATATGAATGATTTATACATGTTCTCTAGGGATTTTCTGCTTAATCTATATTTATATGAGTGCAGACAAGAAATCAATAAGCGGCATTTGGCTACGATAGATTTTGTTTGGGACTCCCATTTACAATTATTTTGAACGATTACACCTAGGTGCTTGTGCTTTTCTACATCTTGTAATGTGTTATCGCCAAACTTTAATTCAGTCAAATCTGGATTCTGTTGTCTGCCTAAATTTAATAATTCGGTTTTAGTTTGATTGAAAAAAACTTTCCACTTTTTTGCCCATTTAAAAATTTTACTCAGGTCTGAATTTAAAATTTCGGCTCTGAGAACAGGATTTTCAATGAATAAATACAAACTTGTGTCATCAGCGAATAATTTAATAACAGATTCAATATTTTTTCACTATATCGTTAATTTAAACGAGGAACAGCGTAGGGCCTAATACTGATCCTTGTGGAACTCCTGCTGAGACGGGTAAATATATTGACTTATTTCCTTTTAAAACAACTGCCTGTTTACGCCCAGAGAGGTAATCTTGGAACCAGATTAAGAGCCGTCCACGTATTCCGATTGCTTCCAGTTTCCTAATGAGGCCCTTGTGCCATACTTTATCAAACGCTTTAGATATGTCAAAAAATACGGCTTGAGTAGGAATATTATTGTCTAGAGATTTACACAAGTCATTATACAAAGAAATTAACTGGTAGGTGATGGAATCTTTTGGTATGAATCCAGACTGGTAAGGCGTAAGAATGCTGTTGAGAGTTAAGTATTCAAATACTCGTGACTGGACACATTTTTCAAACACCTTTCCGATACAGCTTAGGAGAGAAATGGGTCGATAATTTGAACAATCAGTTTTATCTCCTTTTTTTTAAATCGGTGATACATGGGCTTTTTTCCATTCCATTGGAAACCTGCCTTCCTGGAGAGATCTGTTATACAAGAGGCTTAAAGCTTCTGAGATGTGCCTGGCACTAGATATCAAAATTCTGTTGTGCACCTGGTCGGGACCAGCGGCTTTTGTTTTATCAAGGTTTATTAAAACTGTTTCTACTTCCTGAGTACGTAGGATCACATCTTCCAAGACTTTATCTAATCTGTCAACGTCAGGAACGTTGTCATCATCATCTGGTAATTTTGACTGTTCAACAAAGAAATTATTGAAGAGTGTTGCTTTTTCTTCATTTCCATAATGTGTTACACCATCAAATATTAAGGGTGGAATTGTGTCAGCGTTTGAACCTCTTTTCGCCAAGAACGATTTAACTAATTTCCACCAACTTTTTGTCCCGAAATTATTAATTTCTGATACTCGACCGTCAATTTCTTTTAAATATTCTAATTTCCGGGTTCGTATAGCATCTGTGTAATCGTTGCGGATATTGCGAAAGGTTTCCCAAGCATCGGGTGTATCCAAACGAGCTGCTATTGTATGAACAACTCTTTTCTTATTCCGTAATTTCAATATGTCTGCTGTTAACCAGGGGGCATCGTTTTCACGCACAGTTACCGTTTTAACAGGCATACATTTCTTTGCTAATAATAATAAATTTTCTGAAAACGTCTGTGTTGCCTTGTCAATACATTCTTGACTCGCGTTTCCGTTCGTACACATTCGTCAGATCAAAGTGAAACAGGCCCCCACTACAAGTTATGTGTGTTCTAATGGTCGTCAGATAGCACAAAGTACGAATGCGTGTGATATTGGACCTATGTGAACCATAACTTGAGATGAATTGAATTTGAAAAAAACAGTTTTGTGTCCGTTCGTACTCATTTTGAAGAAAAAATGTGTCCGTTCGTACCACTTTCATCAAATTGTTTCCGTCCGTACGCTTATGAACGGAATCAGTTGACACACCATGCTAGATGTGGACCAGTCAGAACTGGTGACCAAACAGAAATGCTCCAACACCGTGAACCAAACGTTTCAGGTTTCATCCTGCTCGCGCAACCCATCATGTTGAACACCATAGACCTGTCAGGCTTTCATATAGGACTGCTGTATCCTTGCGCTTCTTGCTCACACACCCAAAACCAACAGCCTCGCTGCGCTTTTTTTTTCGCAGTGGGAATTATTTTGCTGATTTCAAATCAGGGATGCAGCCAGGAAGCAGCCAGGCTGTAGATGTTCGGTCTGTGAATATAAAGTTGAAGGATACTCTTATCCACGTAAACGCCTGTCTATGCAGGTTTGTAGCGGCGAACGCCTGTCTATGCAGGTTTGTAGCGGTGAACGCCTGTCTATGCAGGTTTGTAGCGGTGAACGCCTGTCTATGCAGGTTTGTAGCGGTGAACGCCTGTCTATGCAGGTTTGTAGCGGTGAACGCCTGTCTATGCAGGTTTGTAGCGGTGAACGCCTGTCTATGCAGGTTTGTAGCGGTGAACGCCTGTCTATGCAGGTTTGTAGCGGTGAACGCGTGAAGCATGGCAGCTTTAAAAGACAAATGGAGTCCACTGATCAAGATCTGCCCCTATATTTGCGGTAAGAGACATTACCTTGGTACGGTTTTTAGGTTTTTGTACTCTGCTCCCTATTACACAGGATTCTTTTGTTTTTTTCGCTTCTGCTATGGATTAATAAAACTTTTTTTTTTTAAACTTGGTTTGCTAGATTTAGTGCCCAGTTTTGCCAGATCTTAAACATGGCTTCTGAAGCTGGGTATTAAAATAGCTTGTAAAAAAAGATTCCTTATTTTGTTGCGTGTTGCTCAGTGTGGGGGCTATAGCCTACTAAAGGTTGAGATTGCGTCGTGGATGTTGAATGCGGCAAAAAGTGGTCGATCAAAAATGTTCTAACACGGCGAATCAAACTTTTATAGTTGGAGCGCCCAAGGACATTGTGTTGTCGTGTTGTGCAGGTCTAGTACCCTGTTCTCTAGTATGCCATATTCTATATTATTTTAGCTCCTGAACTTTATTACAATATAAACAAAGCACCTTGATTTGCTGGATTTTTTAAACCAGTGTTGCTGTTGACCATAAAATTAATACTGCTTTCTAGTGTATGCATCAACAAATCTACCCACCTAAAACAAATCGCTCAAATTAAACTTAAAATACATGCACAGTAAAATCTTTGGAAAGCGTACGTGCGTGCGTGCGTGAGTATGCGTGCGTGAGTATGCGTGCTTGTGCGCGCGTGCGTGTGTGTGTGTGCGTGTCTGTATGAAGAGAGAAAGAGAGGGAGAGGGAGGGGGGAAGTAGAGAGAATGATGCTTCCGTATCGAATGCAAAATATGGCGCGCAGACACAAACTTTCCACATTGTAGTAATGTTTGTGGGTGTTGTTGGTTTTTTCTCTGTGTGTTTTTCTTTTTCGGGGGGGTCCCAAAAGCAGCAGACAAGAACGAGTTCCACGAGTCCAAAACAACCTCTGGCAATAAATAATTCACTAGACTATAGCATGCTAATGGTGAGAAGTTTTCCGTTCTTTCTTCTTTCATTCAATTGGCTTAGCGTCGTAAATCCGCTACAGCAAAATCAGCGCATTATCGACCGTTGATCGTCTGCTGGCTATCCCCTTGTCCCGTCCATCCCCCACTACCCTTCTCCCACTCCCCCGCTTCAACACCCCTCCCCCTACCCCGCTTTCTATCCACAGAGAGAGAGAGATAGAGAGACAGAGTGACAGAGTGACAGACAGACAGATAGAGGGGGGAGAGGGAGAGAGAGAAAGGGAGAAGGAGAGAGAGAGGGGACATGGATAGAGAGAGGCCATGGGAGGGAGAGAGAGAGGGAGAGAGAGAGAGGGAGCCGGAGGGAGGGAGAGAGTGAGAGAGACAGGCAATCCATTCAAGGAAGAACGAAGCTGAAGCAATGTTGCCTTGTAAATTATATGAATGTAACCCTCTCTGGTAAAAGATACATTGTGCATTTAACAAAACACCCCACTATTATTTTTATTATTTTTATTTTTATATTTAGTCAAGTTTTGACTAAATATTTTAACATCGAGGGGGAATCGAAACGAGGGTCGTGGTGTATGTGCGTGTGTCTGTCTGTCTGTCTGTCTGTGTGTGTGTGTAGAGCGATTCAGACTAAACTACTGGACCGATCTTTATGAAATTTGACATGAGAGTTCCTGGGTATGAAATCCCCGAACGTTTTTTTCATTTTTTTGATAAATGTCTTTGATGACGTCATATCCGGCTTTTCGTGAAAGTTGAGGCGGCACTGTCACGCCCTCATTTTTCAACCAAATTGGTTCAAATTTTGGTCAAGTAATCTTCGACGAAGCCCGGACTTCGGTATTGCATTTCAGTGTGGTGGCTTAAAAATTAATTAATGACTTTGGTCATTAAAAATCTGAAAATTGTAAAAAAAAATAAAAATTTATAAAACGATCCAAATTTACGTTTAGCTTATTCTCCATCATTTGCTGATTCCAAAAACATATAAATATGTTATATTTGGATTAAAATCAAGCTCTGAAAATTAAATATATAAAAATTATTATCAAAAATTTTTTTTCGAAATCAATTTAAAAACACTTTCATCTTATTCCTTGTCGGTTCCTGATTCCAAAAACATATAGATATGATATGTTTGGATTAAAAACACGCTCAGAAAGTTAAAACGAAGAGAGGTACAGAAAAGCGTGCTATCCTTCTCAGCGCAACGAATAGCCCGCTCTTCTTGTCAATTCCACGGGCACTGCCTTTGCCACGGGCGGTGGAGTGACGATGCTACGAGTATACGGTCTTGCTGCGTTGCGTTGCGTTCAGTTTCATTCTGTGAGTTCGACAGCTACTTGACTAAATATTGTATTTTCGCCTTACGCGACTTGTTTGCTTTTGCGGAAATCCGCGAAATCGCAGAGATTTGGATTTCCTGGAGAGAGAGAGAGAGAGAGAGAGAGAGAGAGAGAGAGAGAGAGAGAGAGAGAGAGAGAGAGAGAGAGAGAGAGAGAGAGAGATGGAGAAAGGGAGAGACAGAGAGAGAGTGTGAGAGGGACAGAGAGAGAGATGGAGAAAGGGAGAGAGAGTGTGAGAGGGAGAGAGAGAGAGATGGAGAAAGGGAGAGACAGAGAGAGAGAGTGTGAGAGGGAGAGAGAGAGCGAGAGATGGAGAAAGGGAGAGAGAGTGTGAGATGGAGAGAGAGATAGAGGGGGGGGGGAAGAAAGAAACATATGAGCAGTGAGAGGGACAGAGAGAGAGAGAGATAGGGACACAGAGAGAGAGAGAGAGAGAGAGAGAGAGAGAGAGAGAGAGAGAGAGAGAGAGAGAGAGAGAGAGAGAGAGAGAGAGAGAGAGAGAAAACAAGAGACAAACAAGTCGCGTAAGCCGAAAATACAACATTTTGTCAAGTAGCTGTCGAACTCACAGAATGAAACTGAACGCAATGCCATTTTTCAGCAAGACCGTATACTCGTAGCATCGTCAGTCCACCGCTCATGGCAAAGGCAGTGAAATTGACAAGAAGAGCGGGGTAGTAGTTGCGCTAAGAAGGATAGCACGCTTTTCTGTACCTCTCTTTGTTTTAACTTTCTGAGCGTGTTTTTAATCCAAACATATCATATCTATATGTTTTTGGAATCAGGAACCGACAAGGAATAAGATGAAAGTGTTTTTAAATTGATTTCGACAATTTAATTTTGATAATAATTTTTATATATTTAATTTTCAGAGCTTGTTTTTAATCCAAATATAACATATTTATATGTTTTTGGAATCAGAAAATGATGGAAAATAAGATGAACGTAAATTTGGATCGTTTTATAAATTTTTATTTTTTTTTACAATTTTCAGATTTTTAATGACCAAAGTCATCAATTAATTTTTAAGCCACCAAGCTGAAATGCAATACCAAAGTCCGGGCTTCGTCGAAGATTACTTGACCAAAATTTCAACCAATTTGGTTGAAAAATGAGGGCGTGACAGTGCCGCCTCAACTTTCACGAAAAGCCGGATATGACGTCATCAAAGACATTTATCAAAAAAATGAAAAAAACGTTCGGGGATGTCATACCCAGGAACTCTCATGTCAAATTTCATAAAGATCGGTCCAGTAGTTTAGTCTGAATCGCTCTACACACACAGACAGACACACACACACACACACACACACACACACACACACACACACACGCACATACACCACGACCCTCGTCTCGATTCCCCCCTCTACGTTAAAACATTTAGTCAAAACTTGACTAAATGTAAAAACAAATTCTGCCGCTCTGTTTGCATGCGGGTGTTTCTGCGTGCCTGTCCCCATGTCTGTTTGCCTATAGCTCTTTCTCACTTCTAGTCAAGTACGAGTTATCTTTCCATGCTCTTCAACGAAGGAGAAACGCTGGGTTAGTTCCGGTATCTTCTACATCATGGCGTCTGCACTGAAAGAAAGCTCGCTCAGAGTGTGTGGTGGAAAGCAGTACTGTGTCATTTGCCATAACTATCGTGGAAAAATTATTGAAGGAAGAGTTGTCAGGCTACATAAACTTCCAACAAACAAGCAACTGAAAAGAGCTTGGGAGCAGCGCCTACGTGTTACTCTTTCTTTTAGAAAATGTGTTAAGTGCCAGCGAATACAGGAAAGAGATTATTAATATGAAAACAGATGTACCATGTTCCGGAGGATTTTGGAAGAGAAAGTTTAATGTAGAAATTGATGAACGATCCTGGATAGTTGCCTATCAGTCAACACAAGAGACTAGATTAAGAGTTTTACACTGGAAAATTATGCACAACATTTATCCGACCAACATTCTCCTGTGTAAAATGAAAGTAACGGAAACTAATAAATGTAATTACTGCTGTGATGTAACTGATTTCATTGAACACTTCTTTTTTGAATGCCCGGTTGTATACAAATTCTGGAAGTTTATTGAAGAATTTATTTTTCGTACTTTAGAAATTAAGATTATTTTGAATGTTAGTGATGTTTTATTTGGTATGCATTTTGTAATGGTGAGAAAGGCAACTATGTATAAATTGAACCACATTATCTTAATCGGAAAGATGTGCGTTAGTATATATAAAAAAACAAATTCGTTTTTACCGTTGGAAAGTATTTTTAATAGGCAGTTACAGATAAGAAGCATTTTTGTGTGAAAAAAAAAAAAAAAAAAAAAAAAAGCAAATCGAAGCAGACATCAGTTTCTTGCGCTGTATGAAGGTACCAGTATTCTCCGCAAACTCGAAGCTATAAGAAAAGCCGGAAACAGAAAGAAAAACCGGAAATGAAAGACGGATTCAGGAAGCGTCGTCTGTGGGGGAAAATGATGTATGCTTTTTGTCCCGTTTTGGCCATAAAAGAAATCCAAAAACATTTATAACCACAAGTAGAAAGAAGATCAAAAGGATGCATTACCGATTTTTTTTTTTAAATCCAAGAACGTTATCATAACCATAATGTTAACTAAACAATTGCAGTCAGTGTTCTGTTTTTGTTGTTGTTCAGGAAACGGTCAGTTAAAAATCAGGTTTATTGTCATCCCGCCGTCTTCAAAACAAAAGCGTAGCGTTGCCTTGTTTTAGTTCAATGAGAACTAAAAACATCCAATGACATTTAAAGACAAATGGATAAAAAGGCGTAGCGGCTAAACTATAAAATGCCTGGTTGTCTCCGTTGTTGATTTCCCCCCATCCATGTATTTAATGGTTTAATCTTGGTTATCAAATGAGCCTTTTCATGTTTATATTGTCGTCTTTCTTTCAAATCTTTCTCGTTTTATCCTTTTTTTTCTTCTTTTTTTCGTTATGTCAATAGTTTTATCTTTAACTGCCTTTGTGTGGAGTATTTTTGTATTTGTGAAGCAGCCCAAAGACAAACTCACGTTGTTGTTGTTTTTTCCCTTGTTTTTCTTAGCAGGTAATAAAGTGTTTGTTTTTGTTCTTCTTCTTGATCTTTAAATCCAGTGCTGAATCGTCACATATTTATTGTATGGTTTAACATTTTGTACATGTTTGTTAAAGACTTGCCCATACTGAAAAAAAAAAAAAAAAAAAATGACAAGATTTTGTGCAACTTGACAGAGTGACTTTCTCGTCTAGTTAATCAGATGGGTATTATTTGTTCATGTACATAAAAGTGTAAAAGAATGTTGTTGTACAACATACTTCCTTCAATCATTAGTGCATTTTGCTCTTGTCTGTGTGAAACAGTAACAGGCACATGAGCTGTAAGAAGGACTGCCGTGTCTCAGTATGACTGTAGTCTCTAGTGTCACTATAAATCTCAGTCATTGACTCTGTGTATGTCACTCATTGATGCTTACATTCCCAATGCATGGAAGACAGAAATTATAAAACTAGTATGCATGAAAACTGATGCTGGTTTGTACTCCAAATTTTTGTATCCAGTTAAAATATCAGGCATGAAAACTGAAAAAAAAAAAATACTGGAAACAAAATTCAAAGGCGCGTAGCGCCAAGTTTCGAAGGCGCGTAGCGCCAAGTTTCGCAGGCGCAAAGCCTTCCAGGGAGGTCCGGGGGCATCCCCCCCCGGAATTTGTTTTCTTCAAGGGTGCAATTTGGTGCAATCTGGGGCTATCTGAGCCTTAAAATTGGATTCAAACATGGCCCCAAAACGATTTTACTATAACTATGACTAGAAAAAAATTTTTTTAAAAAATAAAAAATTAAAAAATTAAAAAAAAATAAAAATTTAAAAAAAAAAGGAAAAATACGGAAAATAAAAAAAATACGGTTTATTTTTTTTAAAAATACGGAAAATACGGAGAATTTTCATGCCTGAATATGTCTGAGAAGTTGAACGCAAACCAACCAGGTGTGAGCGTGTGTTGTTTGTAAGGAGTGCACTATTTTGTAACGTGGGATTATGTACATGAAATTATAAATAG
Source organism: Littorina saxatilis (assembly GCF_037325665.1). NCBI lineage: Eukaryota > Metazoa > Mollusca > Gastropoda > Littorinimorpha > Littorinidae > Littorina > Littorina saxatilis. The sequence continues at coordinate 51,235,724 of NC_090256.1, read as the reverse complement.
GGTTTGTGTGGTGTGTATCTATGCTTTTTATGTTTTTAAGGGAAAAATATTTATTACCTGTGTGTGATTACATTTTGTTTTTTATTCACAGTTGGCTGAAATATTTGCCGAGGAACGACAATGCAGTGTATTATATAATTATATATGTATTCAAAGAATAAAGACATGATGAATCTGAAGCTTGATGAATGACTTGTTTTACAGATAATCACACACACTTCAACAGACGCAGTTGATACAGTTTGGGTTTTATTTATCTAAAACATATACAAACAATAGCAGTTTAACAAAGTTGGTAAACAATGTAAAGTAAAACAACTGAAGTAACATTAAAGAGCCATGAACTGGTAATGTGAAACTGCTCTTAGGCTAATGTCAGATGGAGCTCGCAAAACACGAAACAAAAGCCGAACAAAAGCAAAACATGGTGCTCTTGTGTGTTGTTTTGCTTTTGTTCGGCTTTTGTTTCGTGTTTTGCGAGCTCCGTCTGACATTAGCCTTAGACAACACGCACATCCAGTTAACAACAACAAATGCATGACTACCAAGCATCAAAAGGACTCACTGATTCACGCACAAATTCCGCGTGTGCTCAATAATTATTGATAACATTTAACACATAGGCTACAAGTTCGTGACACTGACAGTCGAAGTGGTCTGTCAAATGCTAACTTGAATCATTTGTTTCCACAGCATTATCGATAGCATCCTTGCCATCTTTTCGCAGCTGAAACGTGCCTCTTGCTCTGCGCACTAATTCTTCTTTTTTTCCACTGACAAGTTGGCCATGTTTCCGAAGAAAATCTTTCAATTCTTTCACGTTCATGCGCTCGACTGCCGCCTCTATCTTAACCGGAACTTACCGAACCAAAGGGACGAAACTCGTGCACACCTCCGGCCTCGCTAGTGAGAAAGAGCTATACGTCTATCTATATCTGTTTGTGTGTGATAGTGACAGTCCCTCGTGAATAGGGAGGGTATTTTAAAAGCTGTAGACCTCTTCATCAACAACAGCAACAACAAACAACAACAACAAACAACGACGACGACGAAGATAACAACAATAACAAAACAACGACGACGAAGACAACACAGCAACAACAGCAGGAGCAGCAGCAGTAGCAGCAACAAAACATTTGTTATAGAAGAAAAGCCTGACTAGGTGGACCAAAGGTATTGCCACTGCGGATTTAACAGAAAAGCTGATGATTTACAAATAGCACACCCACCGGCACTAATAATATCGTATATTTCATGAAATTGTTCCAATTATCCAAGAAATAAATCTATTGTTTAAATTTTCCTCGCTTTCTCTCCCCCTCCTCCCTGGTCACCGCAGCTCCCCCCCCCCCCCCCCTCCCCCCCCCCCCCCCAAAAAAAAAAAAAAAACCCATTCGTTATAAACTTGGCAAACAAATTATTGCAACAAATTTCAAACCCAAATTAAAGCATTAATTCCCGTGTCATTTCAATAAAACGTAATATGCCAGTAAAGGCCGTTCACTTAACCTTCAGGATCACGTTTTGGATTAAATATTGATTTTACAGTGATCACGTGACCGCCGCTCAAGTAAGGGTACCCTCAAAATCGACCAGACAAAAACAGAAGGGCCGGTTGTAAAATCAACAAAAAATCACAATAGGCAAAACTTTGCAACTTTGACATAGGGGCAGAAAGTCAAACCAATTATCTACCCTGAACAGATTGTTTTGTTTTGCTACCTTGCGTATTTCGCGTGCTATGCTATTCCTACTGTTGCAGGTGTCGATCGCAAGAGCGGATAAAAATGGGACGTTTTGAGTCCATTTGTTTGGGTATCATGTCAAAAAGCGCTACATTTTAGCAATGACTTGGTGGATTGCTTTGAAACTTTCAGAATATGTTACCAATATACTAGAAATACTTCGTGCGAAAGTTTGAATCGTTACGGTTGTTTAATCAAATGTGACGCAATGTTTCGGAAAATGTTGTTAAACTCGTCATAGGATTGTTCACTTGTGTAAAAAAAAAATTAATGACTCAGCATGTCTACAGATAAAGGATTGATACAGATTTTGTGTGAGTTTCATTTGCGTTTAGCCACTGGCGTTAATTTGCTAGTCATGCAAGCACATGAGACAAAAATGGAACGTTCACGCTGTTTTGCTCTGACAGCTGTTATTGCTGCGTGCCTCTTAAAACATGCTACGGTCACGCTTGGCTGGGCATCGCTGTGGCACCAAAATCATCGCTTAAATATCAACCGTGTTTATAGGCCTAGCAAATTTGCGTTAGTGCTTATACGCACATAAAACTTTCGCAGTGTGTGTATCAATCATTTTTCTAAAGACATGCAAAGTCATGATTTTTTTTTAACGCAAGTGAACAATCCTATGACGAGTTTAAAATATTCTTTCGAAAAATTGAATAACATTTTAACAAATAACTGTAACGATCCAAACTTTCGCACGAAGTATCTCTAGTATGTTGGTGGAATATTCTCAAAGTTGCAAAGCAATCCACCAAGTCATTGCTAAAGTGCAGCCTTTTTTGTCATGATACCCCTAAAATAAATGACGCAAAAAGTCCCGTTTTGGACCGCTCTTGCGATCGACACCTGCATCAGTAGGAATAGCATAGCACACGACATACGCAATGTAGCAAAACAAAACAATCTTTTCAGGGTAGATAATTGGTTTGACTTTCTTCCCGTGTGTCAAAGTTGCAAAGTTTTGCCTATTGTGATTTTTTGTCGATTTTTCATTCGGCCCTTCCGTTTTTGTCTGGTTGATTTTGAGGATACCCTTACTTGTGCGGCGGTCCCGTGATCCCTGTAAAATCAATATTTAATCCAAAACGTGATCCTGAAGGTTAAGTTAAACGGCCTTTACTGGCATATAAAGTTTTATTGAAATGACACGGGAAATAATGTTTTAATTTGGGTTTGAAATTTGTTGCAATAATTGTTTGGCCAAGTTTAGACGAAAAGCCTGACTAGCTGGACCAAAGTTATTGCCACTGCGGATCTAACAGAAAAGCTGATGGTTTACAAATGGCATACCCACCGGCACTAATGATATCTTATATTTCAAGAAGTTGTTCCAATTATTCATGAAATAAATCTATGGTTTAAATTTTCCTCGTTTTCTCAGCCCCTCCTCCCTGGTTACCGCACCCCCCCCCCCCCCCCCTCGCCTCCCTCTTCCATTTCACGCCCTATCCTCAATATATCTAGTCTACAAGACAGAGAGAGAGAGAGACACACACACACCGATAGTGGGAAAGAAAGAACAAGCGACAAAGAGACGCAGACCGAGAGATACAGACAGAGCTAGACACAGAGCGAGAAACAGACATAGACCTTTCTGTCCGCATGTTTGTCAGTGTGTCTGTCCGTTTGCACGTCGGTCTGACTACCATAGTCTTCAATTCCTTTATCAACGGAGAGTTTATCGCGGCATTTTTAAAACCCTTCAACCACAAGAGTTACAACTACAACAGCAAAATAATATAAATACAGTCAGACGAGGTTGGCTGAAGTTGTCATCCAATGTCCGCCGTCTGCGGATCACATATGGCATACGTAGCTACAATAATGACATCATGTATTCCAAGCAGTTAGTCCAGATCATGGAATTGGTCCGTAAGTCTTTTTTTGTATGTATATGTTCGTGTGAATAAGCGTCGACAGAGGCAGATATCAATTACAATTCCAGACGGGAGCAGAGGCGGGGTAGTAAGACATCGGCCTCGTAATCGGAAGTTCAAATCCCGGCCGCGGCCGTCTGGTGTGTCGCAAGAAATAACGGTCACCGTTGGGTGTGACAGAAAACATAACACAGCCGGAGTGCAAGGCACATTATTAGTTGTTCTTCCAAACCCATAACTAAACTATGTCACTTCAAGCCAGCTTTGGGGTTTTGTGCTTGAATTGTTTTGTTTTGGCATATCGACGTTGCAGTTCCGAAGCAAACGATCCAAATGTCTTTCTGATTTTGTATTCAAAGGCGTTTTTTACCGTTACCTGACAAAACACAGGTCTAAAAATGGTAACGAACACATATATACGGTAATCTACTATATATATAAAAACGGATGTAAATGTGTGTGTATGTCTGTGGTCGCCATATCTCAGAGATGGCAAAAGGTAAGGACAAGATATTGTGGAATTTGTGCATTCACAGTGCCAAGGAGCCACAGATGTGCACCTCGGTTTTAGTTTCTGGAGACATTGTTTCCTTTCTCAGATTATGGACCTCCCCTTTATTGAATACAGCCTATATAGTGCAAGGCCAGTTCAGTGCCTACTGTTCATCCGTAGCAAGCACATAATGTCAGTGATATTACGGACTGTGACGTGTAAGCTGTAAAATCTCCCTACCTTCCAAACAGACGACAAACAGACATTTTCTTTTTCTTCAAAGGGAGAATTCTTTGTTCACTAAGTCTTGAAAGACCCAAACATACTTTAACTTATGCACGCTTTCTTTCCTTTTCGTATTCATTTGCTTCGCAGCAAAAAATGTTCATGCTTTTCTCAACACGTTAGGTCAGTCAAAACACCCGCAAAACACAGTACTGGATACGGGATGACGAAAGCTGAAGCTGACGCTCGTACGTGGTCCACCTATTTCGAGAAATAAGCTCGTTCTGGTACAAAACCAGCGTCCTTCCATTAAGAGGGTTGGGGGTTTGCAACCAAAACGGCAAAAGGAACAATGAGCAGTCATTTTTTTCACAAATAATACTACATGGCTTTCTGTGTGGTACCAGGTTTACGCGAGGTTGTTTTGTATAATTAGCAAGATCTAGATCAGCACTGTTCAAGACGTGTACGGGTAACGTCATCAAATCTAGTTTTTACGTCACGCGTTTGCCAAGATCTGCAGTCTTGGTGGGAGCAAAACAACGTATGCATTTGGAACATTAGACAAAAAAGTGAGTCACGGGTGACGCATTATCTACACGTACACGTACAGGTCTTTGCTACACGTTTGATCATCCAGAACACTGTAATATCAAAATGCGAGCGAACGCGAGCTTTTCAGTAGCCTATTTGAAAAGGCAACGAGTGTAACCCTGGCATAACACAGCCAGCCATGCGTTTAGTATTCTGTTTATCCTACAATCTGTACCTTGCGTGCATTCTTCCTCAAACACCCAGACAGCTCCTTCGCTGTGAATCGACTTTCGAACTTCAGACCATTTCACTCGACATAGCAATCATTTATTCGCTTCAAAAAAAGTTTAACGTTTTCTAACATTGCGAGGATTTTACTTTCAACAAATTTGAGCATAATGCGTTCGGTTCCAAAGAAAAGAGGAAATTAAAAAAAGTTTATAAAATGAAGTGGGTCTCTGTGAATTTGGCAATACGAGCTTTGGGAAATTGCTTCTGAGGCCTCAGCCACACTTCATTTACATGATACGCAAACGTGTGAAGAGAAACTTTTTTTATCACGTGGGTGGTCTCTCTCACGTATGTAGAAAAATAACATCTTTGTCTTGGTACGTACGTATTCTTGGTCTGTGGAACTACTGCAGTCTTCTCGCTTTGAGACCCTCGAAGTAAAAGTAGAAAAAATACTCTTAAAGACCCAGTCCTTCTTGTGAATACAGTTCGACTCACCATCTCAGATCTGGTCAGTCTTTTACATACGATAAGCGAGAGCATCCCTCAAATAGGCGACTTGCCCTATCGGCCAGCGCCGCGAAGTCGCGCGATAAATCTGCAATACCTTGCGTGGTCTTGCGAGATCTGTTGCGTTTCAGTGCAGACACTTCGCCTTGAAAATGGTGAATTTGCACTGTGCAGCTGTGGGCTGCAGCAATGTTAGCCGCAAGAAATAATCCTAAAGTTCGTTCAAAGTACCAAAGCATGGCCCTTTCACAAAGGAAAGGCGATCGAGGTGTTTTTTTTTAACACAAGCCAGAGAACACCAGCGCTTGTGAAGCGAGGGCTGAATTCTCTTCGACGTCAAAATGACGTGCCATCCCGGTACTCCGTTGTCTGTTCAATAACTTTATCAGCTTAGGTTTAATTCTTGTATCCTGAATATTGTATTTTTCTTTCTTTGAGGTATTTTTGCAACTTTGGTACTTGCAATCGCATGCAAGTTCTGCTGTTCAGTAGCCATTGTTTAGATCAGTGATTGTAGTGTATGGAAGGAACGATAACTCTTGAGAGCAAAAAATGTGCCTGCAGGGAATTGAACCTTCCTTATCTTTCGCACCGGAGAGCTATCCAAGCGGGGTACTGTGCAAGTTGGCTATTGGAGACATACCAAAAATCTGCTTTCTGTGCAAAGTGAAATGTTTGTCGATTACTTGATTTCACTGTAAACCACTAGTGCATGATAAGAATTTAATTCGCACACAAAAATCCCACTCTGCACAAAGATCACCCAGGCTTTTGATTTTGGGAATGTGTCAACTTGGAGGAAGGGTCTTATCCCGCGAAGAAGTCTGGTAAGATCTGAGATGTTGAGTCGAATTGTGTGCACAAGAAGAACAAGTGCAACAGAACACAAACATTGTTTTTTCAGTTTTCTTTGCTGTGCTCATCTGTTCACATCTTCCTACGCGTTCTTTCTTCTCTTATTCTGAAACAGATGTTTCACTTCCTTCATCCCTCTTTAGTTTAATGAGTTGTTGTTGTTGTTGTTGTTGTTGTTGTTGTTGTTGGTGGTGGTGGTGTTGGTGGTGGTGTTGTTGTTGGTGTTGTTGTTTCCTCTCAGTGGCGCAAGATAATAAATCAGTCAAAAGGCTATAAAAGCAGTTTTATTGGAGACAGGCCGTAAACCAGGATGAGGCGAACGTACGTAAATGTTCAAGATATTTAACTAGTTAACACAATAACCCCCCCCCCCCCAACACCTCCACCACTCTCCCCCCAACCCCACCCCCACCTCCGTCTTGTATATGACTTAAACCTACATCCCTTCCCGTGTATGCGAAATGTGTACCAGCACAGACCGCAGACTGACATTGTCCAAAATTAGTTCAACCACAAAATCCCGCTCGGCACTGGAACCAGCGAGGTTGGTGATGTTTGGCAATTTAAAAGGTGCTTTTATATCCTGTGTAAACGCGCGAACAGATCTCAGGTGGAAACATGGCTGCTTAAGCAAGAAGGAATGTACCTTGAATAAGTTCGCTTTCACCAATCGATCTCAGCTGTGGACCTTAATCTTGCAAGTATACTATGTAATGCTATTTAATGAAACGTGATTGCTTGTACGAGAAGTAGGACTGGTACCTTTTAAAGCCCGTTGACATTTACTTCGCGTTCCGTTTCAATCGGAGAACGAGAAACAAGAAGCCAACATAAATCTGTAAAGGTATAAACTCTTTTACGAGCAGAGCCGCAAAGCCGAACGCCTCCGTTTATCTTCTGTCACGACGTAAACGCTCATTGACATTCTTCCCTGTTGTTTTCCAGGTTGAGAGTAACGCCAATAGAGTGCATTAAGTGAAGTGGGCCAAAGAGGGCGGGAGGGGGGGGGGGGGGGGGTAAGCTGAGGAAGGATGGTCGATGGAGCGGGGTATTTTGTGTTGAGGGTCCTTTAAAGAAAGTAGTCACACTCCAGTCTAGTTGTTTTTGTTTTGTAACATTAGAACAGGTAGGGGGTAGATTATGTCTCTCTTCCTGTGTTTTTGTTTTTCTCTGTGTGTGTGTGTGTGTGTGTGTGTGTGTGTGTGTGTGTGTGTGTGTGTGTGTGTGTGTGTCTGTGTCTGTGTCTGTGTCTGTGTGTCTGTGTGTGTCGGTGTGTGTCGGTGTGTGTGTCTGTGTCGGTGTGCGTGTCTGTGTGTGTGTGTGTCGGTGTGACTGTGCCTGTGTCTGTGTGCGTGTGTGTTACATCTTAGTGCATAAAGGCTTGACGAGTCCAACGAGTCTCAGATGTTTCGTGTAGGCAGTGGCAGTTGTTACTATGGCAAATAACGAAATGCGCATTATGTGCTGTTAGCACGTAAAGATGGTCTCCCTTGGAAGAACGTTCCCGTGTGAAAGATGCTGGAATATCTAAAGAGGAAACACATCCAACACCATTTTTGGCATAAAATTAAACAAGTATCGAACTGTCATAGCAAAGTATTTGGGAGAAATTTGGTGCGATCATAGGTCAGGGCTTCCAAAAATGTGCGTCCCTGCGTCATATACGCACTAGAAGCCGGGGAAAAACATACTTAACATTCTTGAAGGGGGTCCCATGACGCACTCGACTTGAAAAGAGCGCGTCCCGTTTTGGGACCCTCGGACTCCCTAAAACTCATAATTGGTGTTCTCGGGACACTCTTACTAGAGCGTCGGTGGGGACTCCAGTGCCTGAGTGTTGGTTCTACCAGAAGTCTTTCCCTGCCTCGCAGAGTCTCTGTGGCAAAGTGGAATTTAATAGCTGGTTTAAACAATGCTGGAGGTAAATTTCAATTTCGTGATATACAAATATGGCATTTGGATCCAAACTCAAAGTATATGCCTTTATTAACGAATCCTTTGAATGTAACATAACTGAAATAAACATGAAGTTGGCAATAATTAGAAAAAAGTACATAATAATGTCACACGCATGCACACACACACAAGCACACACACACACACACACACACACACACACACACACACACACACACACACACACACAACACACACACACATACACACACAAACACACACACCCACACAAACACACACACACGCACACCCCCCACACACACACACACCACACACACACACACACGCACGCACACATACACCCACACAAACACTGGGTCAATGAATATGATGACGTCACTCGAGGCCATGCCGGGAGTGACGTCATTATATTCATTCACCCAGTCGAGACAAAATACCAGCGATTCAATGGATGAATCGGAGCTGTAACGTATATATATGGCATGACCAAAGTAAGGAGAATTTGTCATGGGATGGGGAAACAAAGCATGGGTAATTCAACATGGACAGAATAATCAACGCAAGCCTAGAAGTTGTTGAACTATATTTTTGTGTCAGTCTTTGCAAGCCACACAGTTTAGCATTACGCACGAAATAGCGCCTATTATATTTCTCAGAATGTCCGATGCACCAAAATAGAATCAGTACCGTGAGTACGTTGAAGGCTATTTTTGTCCAGTTCCGGAAAAGACATCATATTCAATCACCCTGTCGAGACGAACTACCACGCGATTCCATGGATGAATCTGAGGTGTAACGTATATATCCCGATTTATAAAGCTGATTTTTGTTTTTAAATGTCTTCACAACGTACAGATAATTTATAACGACATAATCGTCTTCACAAGACAGGTACATACTTTGTCGTTTGCTACAAATCTAGCCTATACGTGGTGATTGACACGGGGTGTACTATAGAAGCGCCAATCGTACCTTCATTTTCCGGAATAAATGCTCAATCCGCTGTCATATCGCCTTTGAACATTGTTTCTTCTTTTCATTTTATTGTCAACATTGTGACGGCATCCCAAAGGAGTGTTTTAGCTGTTTTAACACACGAGTTTAGCTGCCACCTTTGAATGACTGTTTCCGCTTTACTGTCATTGACCTATGACTCTAAAATGACACCGGAACCGAACAACTTCTGTCATAAAAAGACGTCATGACAAAGGTACACGAAAAACGAAAGAGACTGTGCATGTGACGTCATTTCTTTTTGTTTCGGTGATTTCCGTCTTACTAATGGCTTGTCGGTGAGCAGACTTGACAAAGTCGCGAAAGTACCCAAGACGTCTTAGTTCTCTGTTGGCATTCAGCTGTGTCTCAGTTGAGTAGGTACAGACTTTGTTTCTGCAATCGCTGTGTTCGTGTTAAGGCTGGAGTTCACACCTGAGGCCATATTTCAAAGTGGTTAGGCAGTTTTAAAGGTTTGTTTTTATGTTAGTTCAGTGTTTTGTTTATCAGGAAAAAACAAAATGAATAGAGCTTGTCGCGCAAAATTTTGAGATAGCGACTGAAGTTTGAGCATAGGTATGAGATTTTTTCACGCAAACCCTACTGAAGAAATTGTGATATTGTATTGTGAATATGTTAACAAAAAAACAATCGGATGATCAGAAACTGAAGAAGAGAAATAGGGAAGCAAAATAGAACATCAAACATAGTGATTTTACGGGTGAATTTGGAAAAAAAATATTATGTATCCATTTTTGAAGCCCAATTTGAAGCATGGAACACAGTCAAACATAAATTAAAAGTGTTAAAGTGGTTACAGTGTTCAGAAATAGTGTTAAATAACAAGTTGAGTTATCCCTCTTCACAAATTTTAAGAGAAATACACCTCTTGTCGCGCAAAATTTTGAACTGTGATGCTTTTACTACCCCCACCCCCTACTCATTTTTCAGAAAAGAGTGCATATTATCTTCCAAATAGACAAGCAAGGTAGTCAGATGATCAAAACTTCAGAACAAAAATAGGGAAGCAAAATAGAACATGCAACATAGTGATTTAACTGGTGAATTCAGAAAAAACACACTTTTTTACTCATTTTATTAGCTGAATTTAAAGCTTGGAAGACAGAAATAAATAAATTAAAAGTGCAAAACTGGTTACAGTGTTCAGAAATAGTGTTAGATACCAAGTTGAGTTATCCCTCTTCATCACAGTTAAAAGAAACGCACCTCTTGTCGCGCAAAATCTTGAACTGTGATGCTTTTACTACCCCTACCCCCTACCCATTCTTCAGAAAAGAGTGCATATTATCTTCCAAATAGAAAGGCAAGGTAATCAGATGATCAAAAACTTCAGAACAGAAATAGGGAAGCAAAAAAGAACACCCAACAGAGTTATTTAACTGTTGAATTCAGAAAAAACACACTTGTTTACTCATTTTGTAAGCTGAATTCAAAACTTGGATGACAGAAAAAAATAAATTAACAGTGCTAAAGTGGTTACAGTGTTCAGAAATAGTGTTAGATACCAAGTTTAGTTATCCCTCTTCATCACAGTTAAAAGAAACACACCTCTTGTCGCGCAAAATCTTGAACTGTGATGCTTTTACTTCCCCCACCCCCTACCCATTTTTCAGAAAAGAGTGCATATTGTCTTCCAAATAGAAAAGCAAGGTAGTCAGATGATCAAAAACTTCAGAACAGAAATAGGGAAGCAAAATAGAACATCCAACATAGTAATTTAACTGTTGAATTCAGAAAAAAACACTTTTTTACTCATTTTATTAGCTGAATTTAAAGCTTGGAAGACAGAAAAAAAAATTAAAAGTGCTAATGTGGTTACAGTGTTCAGAAATAGTGTTAGATACCAAGTTCAGTTATCCCTCTTCATCACAGTTAAAAGAAACACACCTCTTGTCGCGCAAAATCTTGAACTTTGATGCTTTTACTACCCCCACCCCCTACCTATTTTTCAGAAAAGAGTGCATATTATCTTACAAATAGGAAAGCAAGGTAATCAGATGATCAAAAACTTAAGATAAATAGGGAAGCAAAATAGAATATCCAACATAGTGATTTAACTGTTGAATTAAAAAAAACACCTTTTTTTTCTCATTTTTTGAAGCTGAATTAGAAGTTTGGAATTCCTCCGAAAGCGGCGTATGGCTGCCTAAATGGCGGGGTAAAAACGGTCATACACGTAAAAATCCACTCGTGCTAAAAACATGAGTGAACGTGGGAGTCTAAGCCCATGAACGAAGAAGAAGAGGAGGAGAAGAAGAAGAAGTTTGGAAGACAGAAAAAATAAATTAAAAGTGGTTACAGTGGTTACAGTGTTCAGAAATAGTGTTAGATACCAAGTTGAGTTGTCGCTCTTTATCACAGTTAAAAGAAACACACCTCTTGTCGCGCACAATCTTGAACTGTGATCCTTTTACTACCCCCGCCCCCTACCCATTTGAACACAAAAGAGTGTATATTCTCTTCCAATTAGAAAAATAAGTAATTTGCAACTGGACATTTTTAAAATACATATTTTCTGTCAGTCCAAGGATTGCTTAGTCCATTAAAAACAAACAGACTAGGATTTAGCGCACCCATTTTAAGAAAAAGTTAACATGATAATTGATATATATATATATATATATCAGACTTTTTTTTATGCAATTACTACTGAAGATTCCAGACCAGGTAAAACAATCATTTTATATTCTTTGTCACATTTTTTACTTTTTTTTATAAATTTATCTATAGCGAGTCTTGTCTCTTTGTGTCATTTAGTTATTTTGAAGAATTCTATCCTGGCAAAAAAAATTAAAAATCCCTACCTACCTACCCTATTTTGTTTACCCATGTTATTAGAAACAGACAATTTATTTTTTATTGGCCTAAAGATCTTGAAACATTTGTTTTAATAGAGAAATAACAAGTGCAGCCCTTAGCTGTGTCACTCGAATTTCTTTGTCAGGCTGAAACTTAGCTGTTGCGTTGAAGTCTGCTGTGTGTGTCTGGGTCCAAAGCAACTTTCACATTCTCATCTACACATTCTCATCTACACACTCACGTTACTCACACAATTATACAATTCTACCCACAGAGGCGTTCGGGGATGGGGGTCTCGCACTCGGGCGAATCACACCACAAAATACAAAGTATAACGTACACAGATTTTTCTATTGAACCAAAAGGCAAATTAAATCATGAATAAATCAATCAAGCAAAACTTCCACACAATGACACATTCACTCTCGGTTCACACTGCGCTCTGGGCATGCACACTTGGCAGCACGTATACGTTCCGACGCCGTTTGTCTTCCTGCAAGTCCAGCACAGGCACACGATTGTCCAAGAATCACAATAATCCTCGTGAATGTCACAGCAGGCATAGTAAGGTTACGTAGAAAAGTCCAAAAGGGTGCGTTAATGGTGGTAATCCGGCACACACACACACACACTGACACTGACACACACACACACTCCGGTTTGGTAAGTTACCTGATAAATAATGTAGCCTGTAGATTTAACGTGGAGACTGATCAGACAGGAAGAGCAATACTTTCACATTAATTCGATGTTCAGCGATAAACTTGTTTTCTTCGAGAGTTCGATCTTCGTGCGATTCTGGCGCGTTGTCACCAAGAACGTTAAAAAAACACAGGATATCATCATGATGCCTCTCTACAAAAACCAGGAACTCTTCATCTAAAGTCAGTCAGTATTAACCTCCTCAACACAATCCTCATCTTGTCCCATAGTGATTTCTGCCGCCAAAGAACATGTGGTTCTCAACTCAAAAGACCGATTTGTCGTCTTCCGGCATTGCGAAATTCAGATCTACCCCAACTTCGTGCATTGATCTGAGCAATAAAATGTAGATGCGATAATCTGCAAACATCTCTTCAACACAATCTGCATCTTGTCCCATCGTGATTTCTGTCGGCAAAGAACATGTGGTTCTCAACTCACAAGACCAATTTGTCATCTTCCAGTGTGAAATTCTGATCTGCCCCAAGTACGTGCAATAAAATGTAGAAGCGATAATCTGAAAAAAATCTGTTCGCGTGAACGCTGCCACGTTGTCATCAGTCCAATGTCTTTTATCCAGAGCAGGGACGAACACACTTTTTCATCAGCAGTTTGTTATGTTTATCCGCAGACTGCTTTCCATTACTTGTCTGTTTTAGATTGACTCGTATGGTTCTTCAGCCAGGCAAGAAGTGCTTGTTTACAGTGACACGTTCTGTCGTAAATGCAAGTTCTAACGATTTTTTTTTATTGCACTGATAGAGAATGTCGATAGTTGTAAACTTCTGCCATTTCTTAATGTTTATTTCATTATTTTGCATACGGATATGGCTAATAAGTGGATAATCTGTTACGACACGAAACGCGTTCTAAATCCGGGAAGGGAGGCTACTCCAGCGTACTGTCAGGTGTGTTCTAATACCTTAATGACGACTTCGTGAGACAAATCAGCGAATCTATCGTGTGGAAGAAATTTCTGTACAAAACACCCTACCTAACAGGAGGCATTGATGCGTTTGCAATTTGCTGAAGAAATGAACTGTGTGTTGTTAATTTAAAGGTACTGAACTTGTCAAATCCAGGTGCACGGAGCCCCTGGGGCTTTTAGTCATACTCCAGGCAGCTATCCGTTAGAAGAACTACCAAGTTTCATTGACTTGCACCCAAAGAGTCAAGAACTGCGATTTTTTTACGAATTAATTTCGTACTCGAACCCGGCTGGTCTTGGCCTATTTTTGGATCTAAATTTAGATCAGGTAGATCACCACATCATGCACAAAAAGACACGTCACTAAGCAAACTATGTCAGACGTCATCATGAGTTTGTGTAAAACAAAATAGAGGCCGGAATCACTCGGTTGAATCGAACTCCGACCAAACACCACGTAATAACTAGGTTAACTTATGCACTCGCGTGAACAAGAAACTGTCGAGCTTCACAGATGTCGTCGTTGGGTAGTTTTGGGTTTGTTTTACTACCATAGGAGGATTTTTGAACTGTAAATGCACTCAGCTGCAACTGGCCGAGTGGTAAACGCACTTGCCTCGAAAGCGAGAGGTTGCGAGTTCGACCCTGGGTCAGGGCGTTAGCAATTTTCTCCCCCCTTTCCTAACCTAGGTGGTGGGTTCAAGTGCTAGTCTTTCGGATGAGACGAAAAACCGAGGTCCCTTCGTGTACACTACATTGGGGTGTGCACGTTAAAGATCCCACGATTGACAAAAGGGTCTTTCCTGGCAAAATTGTATAGGCATAGATAAAAAAAATGTCCACCAAATACCCGTGTGACTTGGAATAAAGGCCGTGAAATGTGAATGCTCGCCCTAATAGGCTTGAGGTTTGCTGGCCGATGTGAATGCGTGATATATTGTGTAAAAAATTCCATCTCACACGGCAGAAATTAATATTGTAAAGCGCATTGAGCATATATATGATTATGCGCTATAGCAAATGTCCGTAGTTTACACTTTTTCTTCAGCATTTTGGCATTATTCAGTTATTCTGCAGAAAAACAGAAATGCCGGAGAAAAACTGTCTTTTCTGCAGCATTTCTGCATAATGTCATCGTTCGCCGAAGCAACGGGTTTTTCTGGAGCAAAACATTTTACTGCAGTAAAATTGAAATCAAGAATGCTGCAGTACAACGGTGCTGTTGTTTTACTGCAGAAAACATGTTCACACTTTTTCTGCAGCATTTTAAAAATATTTCCCATAAGACAGCGCGAGTGGAGAAACTACGTCATATCATAGGGGAATCCCCTAACGGAGCAGGATCGGAGCAGAACCGGAGCGTGTGTGTGAGAGGGCAGGTAGAGAGCGGAGACAATTTTCTTGCTCCGCTACACCCTTGCTCCGCTTGCTCCGCCTGTGCGTGAGCCCCCCTTAAGGGCTTTCAGTCATGCTTGAGGCAGACATCCGTTTGAAAAAATACCAAGTGTTATTGACTTTCATGCAAGGAGTCGAAAACTGCAAATATTTTACGATTTAATTTTGGTTTGTTTCCGGTCAGGGAAGAGTCACCCTCGACCCATTTTGCCCACAAAGCTTAGAAGTAAGCGAACTTTTCAGCGGGCGAACGTAGTACAGTTTGGTTCGGTTGTATGGACGGATTGGCTTGAATAGAATGAGAAATAAAAAGTTTGGACCCCAACTAAGACCGAGCTTGCCGTAATAAGGCAGTTATTGTTTTCTGTTGTTCGCATCCAGATGTCGCCATCATTTATGGGACAGGCAACTCCCATAAACCCTTCACGCTTGCCTGTGTCTGTCTCTTTGCCCTCCCCACCCTCCCCAGAGTCACCATATCTCTGTCTCTCTCTTTTCTCTCCCTCGCTCTCTCTCTCTCTATCTCTCCCCTCTCCCTCTCTCTCTCTTCTGTCTCTCTCTTCTGTCTCTCTCTCTGTCTGTCTCTCTCTCTCTCTCTCTCACTGACAGCGGCACTCACCCTTCAGTGAGGAAAATTGTGTTAAACGTCGGGACAAATGACTGTAGGGGAGATTTAGATAGCTTTGTGCAGAGTTTTGCTAATCTGCTATCAGCAGTCAAAAAGCACTTCCCTTCATCCTGTGTCTATGTCGCAGCCATACCCCCACAACGACAGAACAAAATGACACGGAAAATAAAGGACTTTAACAGCAGACTGAAGGCTCTGTGCAACACTGAACAAATGACCTTCCTGTCTCTTCAGTTGATCTGGAAGGTTGACGAAAACGGATGTCTCGACAGCCAGATACTTGCAGACAGTGTTCATTACTCACCCAAAGGACTGTCACTGTTCTTGCGCGAAGTGAAGTCTGCATTGTGGGAGCGTCAGCAGAACCCCGTGGCATCATATGCTGCTGCTGTGAAGGGACAACGCATGTCCAGTCCTCAAACTTCGCCACACGACATTGGTGAGACATCACAGTCCACTCAGCAGCCCTTATCACCAAGGTCGCAACACCCACCAATGTCACAGCAGCCTCCACAGGACGCCGTGACGCTGCATAGCCCTCAACAGCAGTACGAAACGGTGCAGCCATGCCATCGCCCCCAGCACCAGTATGTACCCGAGCAGCCCAACCATCGACCCCAGCACCACTACGTAACGGAGCAGCCCAGCCAACCGCCTAGGTCAACTGAGGCCACAGCGCTGGCACCAGGTGGTACCCAGCCGCCACACCAAAGGTGGTTTCACCCCTTCCCAGTTCTTGACCCCAGTGGGTATTTTCACGCGCCGCCTGGCCCCCACAACCACTTCCACCAATCCCATTATCCCCCTCATCTGCTCCACCCGTCTATGTACAGTGCCTTCAGCCCCTTTGTGCAACAGGCGCCACCCCCATTCTACAGTCAGTGGCCAATGCCGCAGGCAACAATGTAGCTACAGTGACCCATCTTCACACGCTAGTGTAAAATAGCGCGTGTCACACCTTAACATAATTATAACCACGTTATGTCCCATAAACTCTAGTTCTGGAGACAGAAAAAAAAGAAAACAAGTCGCGTAAGGCGAAAATACAACATTTAGTCAAGTAGCTGTCGAACTCACAGAATGAAACTGAACGCAATGCAACGCAGCAAGACCGTATACTCGTAGCATCGTCAGTCCACCGCTCACGGCATAGGCAGTGAAATTGACAAGAAGAGCGGGGTAGTAGTTGCGCTGGGAAGGATAGCACGCTTTTCTGTACCTCTCTTCGTTTTAACTTTCTGAGCGTGTTTTTAATCCAAACATATCCTATCTATATGTTTTTGGAATCAGGAACCGACAAGGAATAAGATGAAAGTGTTTTTAAATTGATTTGGAAAATTTAATTTTGATAATAATTTTTATATATTTAATTTTCAGAGCTTGTTTTTAATCCGAATATAACATATTTATATGTTTTTGGAATCAGCAAATGATGGAAAATAAGATAAACGTAAATTTGGATCGTTTTATAAAAAAAATATTTTTTTTACAATTTTCAGATTTTTAATGACCAAAGTCATTAATTAATTTTTAAGCCACCAAGCTGAAATGCAATACCGAAGTCCGGGCTTCGTCGGAGATTACTTGACCAAAATTTCAACCAATTTGGTTGAAAAATGAGAGCGTGACAGTGCCGCCTCAACTTTCACGAAAAGCCGGATATGACGTCATCAAAGACATTTATCAAAAAAATGAAAAAAACGTCTGAGGATATCATACCCAGGAACTCTCATGTCAAATTTCATAAAGATCGGTCCAGTAGTTTGGTCTGAATCGCTCTACACGCACGCACGCACACACACACACATACACCACGACCCTCGTCTCGATTCCCCCCTCGATGTTAAAACATTTTGTCATAACTTGACTAAATGTAAAAAATTGCATTGTGCTTTGTCACCTTGTATAACTGTAACTGTGCTTTGTGCGCGCGTGTGTGTGTGTGTGTGTGTGTGTGTTTGTGTGTGCGGCGTGTGTGTGTGTGTGTGTGTGTGAAAGACATCTCATTTTCATATGATTACCCATTATGCACCATTTTGACTGATTCCCCCAATTCCATTTCTGTTTGTTCCTGTTCGTATCGCCGTGTTGTGGCTATACAGACTGTGTGGCTCGGAAAGTCACAGTGTAGTGTTCTTGTGGTTTTCACTCTTTTGTTATAAGGCAAAAAAAAAAAAATTGTCTGTTTAGGGTAACCCGACCGACCCTATCGATTTTGCGCCGACCCAAAAACTTTTTTTGGATTTCAAAAAAAAAAAAAAAAGAAAGAGATAAAAATGCTAAAAAGAGACATTTGGCGTTTCTTTCTCTCCCTTTCTCTCTGTTTTATTTATACGTTAGTTTTGAAACATGTATTCATCAAATATAAGAAGTGAATGTTCAGCCAACATAGCATTTACACCAAAAAAAAAAAAAAAAAAAAAAAAAAAAACTTTACCTACCTACCGACCCTACTTTTTTTGGTCATGTTACCCTAAACAGACAATTTTTTTTTTTTGGCCTAAGAAAAAGTGGCTGTGTTCAGCCGTATTAGAACCGTACAAACAAAAGTTCCATTGTTACTGAGCGGACAGTCGATATCTACATGTTAATGCTCTTGGCACATTGAAATGTGACAGTGGTGCTGTGTTGACTCGAATCCTCACTAATATTCGGAGAACACTTGTCTAAGGTTCATGTGGAACTCTGCGAGGGCGTGATTGAAGACTATATTCCCTCCAGCGTGTGTGAGTGGTGACTGCCACGTAATCCGTGTAATCTGCCCGCTTCGCCTGAACGGTGTTGTGTTTGTGTCAGGCTGACTGAACTCGTTTGTTTCAACTCGAGTGTCAGCGCAGAGGTGCGTGACGCTATTGTGAAACTTTACCATAGTGTTGCAAGACTGCCGGCATAAATTTGTTGTTTGTGTTTATAGTTTGACCTGACTGATTTAACATATTATTTTTCTTACTATGTACTTAGCTTTAATTTGTGTGAGTGTGTGTTTTTCTTTGGATGTTGTTGTTTGTATAATTAATTCATTATGGCATTTACACTACTGTATGAACTAGGATATTATTTATTGTAAACATGTATTGCATTGTTCAGTTTGATGTACAGCGCGGAGAGCGTGGGTTAACCCCATGGTTCGCGCTATATAAGCTTGCCACTATTACTGTCGTTTTGCTTTTTTCGTGACAGTTGTTGTTTTGCTTTTTTCGTGACAGTTGTTGTTTTGCTTTTTTCGTAACAGTTATTGTGTATGTGTTAGTTATCATTGTGTGTGTTTATTCTTTGTTTTATTATGCTCAGTGTTGGTCATTTAAATGTGTATCACCTCTATAATAAGCTTCATGATGTATGTGCCTTCCTTGAAAAAGCGTCTCCGAATTATCATTTATTTGGTATTACTGAATCAAGATTAGATTCTAGGGTTTCCGATAATGATATCGCGATTGTTGATTATTGTGTTGAAAGGCGAGACCCAGAAATACAAGGGCAGACCGGAATCGCGGTATATATTCATGACTCAATTAAACACATTACGCGTAGACGCATAGACCTGGAACCCAGCGCAGTAGAATGCATTTGGTTAGAACTCAAACCCAGTAAATCAATGGCCCCTCAATTCGTGTGTTTTCTTTATAGAAATCCTGCGGCAAATTTTGAGTGGTATGATCATTTTGTACAAATGTTAGACAATGTTTATAGTAAGAGCAAACACAATGCTGACGTTATGCTACTTGGCGATTTTAACATAGACATGTTAAAGTCCCATCCCAGCTGGGAATCAACTACTCAGTTATTTGGGCTTAAACAGCTTGTAAAGTCACCCACAAGGGTAACTTCAACGACATCTACATTGCTCGATCATATTTATACGAATAATCCGGACACAGTCTTAGGTGCCTGTGTATCCGACCTTAGTGTAAGTGATCATAGTCCTGTAAGCTGTTCCAAATTGATGAAGTTACCCAAGGCAGAATCAAAAGGTCACACATATATTTCATACTACAGGTCTTTTAAACATTTTAATCAAGGTCTCTTCTTTAATGATTTGAATTGTACACCTTTTGCTTCTGTGCTTAATTATACTGATCCTAACGAGGCACTTGAAGCCTGGTATTCCCTCTTTATCGATGTGGTAAATCGACATGCACCGGTGAGGCGGAAACGAGTAAGACATCCTAAACTTCCTCCCTGGTTAACCATTGATATCATCGAAGCAATGGCGTATCGCGACCAGTTGAAGACAAACAAATTATTTGAAGATTATAAAAAAGCGCGTAACAGAGTAAAGAATCTTGTGAGAAACGCGAAGCGATCATATTTTGATAAACTTGTGGGTAACAGCAAAGATGTTTCAAAAGTCTGGCGCGCCCTGAACACTTTTTTAAAAGGCAACTCCTCAAAAAATAGTTTGTTTGTTTGTTTGTTTGTTTGTTTATTTGTTGCTTAACGTCCAGCCGACTACGCAGAGCCATATCAGGACGAGGAAGGGGGGGATGAAGGGGGCCACTTGTCAAGCGATTCCTGTTTACAAATGCACTAACCCATTACTTGTGTCCCAGCAGGCTTTAGTAAAACTAAATTAATACCTACTGGAAGATTACCAGTTTCCAGTATGTTAAAATAGGCTTAACCTATCTACTGCTGGACTTACATCAGAACACTAACAGATTAAACTATACATGAATCGCGAGACAAGCGGCAAGAGAAGAGATTTTTGGAAAAAATACAGGTGAATGAGCAAGAAGGCAGAAAAAAGAAAAGAATTCATGAAGAAAAAGAGAGCATGACAGGAAAGAGGAACCAAAAATCTACCTAACAGCAAACTAGAAAGCTCCTGCGGTTCCAAAAACAGGAGGGGCCTTTAATTTCATAACCGCAGTGCCCCACTGCGGGATCAAACAATAGTAGTATTCCTCAAAATATAAAGGCCAACGACTTTAACGATTATTTTTGTCCGTTGCTGAATCACTGGTAGATTCTCACTCAAAATCTCCAGGTACAGAACCACATTCCTGTTGTGAACGCTTGCAGATGCTCTGTGATGAAAAATTAAGAAACACGGATGCGTTTGTTATTCCGATAATGGCCATCCATGAAGTTGGCCAGTACATAGCAAGGTTAGAAAATAAAAAGTCTTCCGGACTTGATGGAATAAGTAATAAATTATTAAAATTGTCTACTCCTTATATAGTAGAGTCTCTGACTTATGTTTATAATTTATGTATTCAACACAATGTTTTTCCAAAAGAATTTAAAAAAAGCGAAAGTCATACCTTTGCCAAAGAAAAAAGGTTCTCAAGACTTAAATGATTTTAGACCTATATCTTTGTTATCTGTATTACCTAAGCCTCTTGAAAGGCATGTTACATCTGGTTACTTATTTGGAGGACCACAATCTCTTGCATCAACTTCAGTCTGGTTTTCGCTCTCAACATTCATGTAACACTGCCCTTGCCAGATTAACTGATTCATGGTACTCATCCATTAATAGGTTAGACATTTCTGGTGATGTTTTCTTGGACCTAAAAAAAGCTTTTGACCTCGTGGATCACGAGATCCTTCTACAGAAATTAAAATGTTATTTGAACAGTTCAAGCACTGTCCCTTTTTTTAACTCTTATCTTAGAGAGAGGGTTCAATCTGTATACGTACACGATACGTACTCTTCTCAGGGCACTGTGAAATGTGGAGTGCCACAGGGGTCTGTTTTGGGACCTGTATTATTTTGCATCTATATAAATGATTTGCCCTTGTACCTACAGTCTGAATCTGTTGAGTGTCATATGTTAGCAGATGATACTACCTTACATGCAACAGGGAAAAGCCCTGCACAAATTCAAGACAAATTACAACAGAGCCTAAACGATGTTTCTGAATGGTGTTCTGCAAATCGTATGCTTATTAATCCAGTAAAAACAAAGTCTATGATAATCAGCACTCGCCAAAAACATCAACTTTCAGAAATGACTCTGAGTCTGTCCCTAAATGAGCACTCCATTGAGCAAGTAGCTGAGCACCGTTTACTGGGACTTACTGTTGATAATAATCTCAAATGGCAGACTCACATCAATGGAATCTGCAAAAAAATTGCTAAAAACCTGTTTCTTTTGTCAAAGTTACAAAGCATTATTAATCTAGACACAAGAAAACTATTTTACAATGCCCACATAAAACCCCATATTGATTATGCTTCCATAGTATGGGACGGGTGTAGTGAAGTTCACTTGAAGAAGCTGAACTCGCTCCAGCGTAGAGCTGCTAAACTAGTTCTGCCCAGTCCATCTCTTTCTACAAAGGAAAAGATGAAAAGTATTGGGATGTTAAGCTTAAAAAAGCAGCTTTTGTATAATAAATGTTCATTTATGTATAAAGTCGTCTATAAGGACGCCCCAACATATCTTATACAACTCTTCAATTCATCTCCGTCATATTATTCAAACACTCGAAATAACCTTGCCTTGTCAAGGCCCCGCATCGATTTGTTTAAAACTAGTTTTTCTTATTCTGGTGCGTTCCTTTGGAATTCACTACCTGTAAATATCAAGTCATGTCTGTCATTATCTTCTTTTAAAAGACAGCTCCGAAAGCACCTCTCTAATGACTAAGTCGGTGTACACTTTGTGCGAGTGTGTGTGAGGATGTGTAAAAGAGAAAGTGTATAGTATGCTTCCATTAACAAGCACACTTTTGAATTTTTAATTTTTATTTTGTTATACCTTTCCCTATTGTTTTTAAAAAAAATTTATTTTAATTTTTTTATTCTTCATATTTGTTCTTTGTTTCATGTGTGTATTATAGTAGGGACTAGCTGTAAGAAAGGACCATATGGACCTAATGCTATCATCCCTCGGTAATAAAGTTTTCGAGTTCGAGTTCTCTCTCTCTCTCTCTCTCCTCCCACCTCTATTTCTCCCTCCCTCTCGCTCCCTCTCTCCCCCCCCTCTCTCTCTCTCTCTCTCTATCTCTGTCTCTCTCTCTCTCTCTCTCTCTCTCTCTCTCTCTCTCTCTCTCTCTCTCTCTCTCTCTGTTTATCTTGCATTTAAGCTTATATTATCTAGTATCCCGTTGTTTGTTGTGGGATTTGCTTTACCTTTTGTTCGGTCACCCTTCATTTTTAAGCAACAATTTGTGTCTTTATTTTTGATTTCATACCTTTGTGTGCTGCTATCTCATCCTGTATCATCTCCTCTGATTTATCCCGGGAGTGTAAGTGGTGAATGCCACTTAATCCGAATCGTGTGACGTTTTGTCCTGTAGGCCTAAGTAAAGTGAAAGCTTGTGTGTCTGAATGTGCATTGTCAGCGCTCGCTTTGTGTTGTGGGAATCTTGACATTTACTTGGAGAAATCCTTGTGCGTTTATGATATACTAGAACTGTTGTCTTGACTGCTCCGGATACTCATATTTCCGGATCTTGCTTGCTTTATTATTTACTGCTGTTTGTTACAATATTGCACTTCGTCCTAATGTCAACAACATCAAACACTGTTCTCCGTATAGGGCATGTAAATATTTATCATTTAGTCAACAAAGTACATGATGTCTGTGTATTGCTAAACCAGCAACCAGAGCTGGTACAGCTCTTCGGTGTAAGTGAAACGCGTCTAGATTCGCGTATCTCAGACAGCCTTGTTAACATTCCGAATTATTCGGTTTTACGACGGGACAATGCACGAGTAGGCCAAACAGGCATCGCTCTTTATGTTCATCAGTCCATTGCTGGGATTGTCAAACGTAGAACTGATCTTGAAGATGAAAATGTTGAATGTATGTGGTTGGAACTAAAACATGACAAATCCTCTCCCTTGCTTATTGGCTATGTGTATCGTAACCCTGCTGAAACGTCAATGTGGATTGATGATTTTGTTTCTATGATGGACAGAGTGAAGGCTCGTGACGAGAATGTTGTATTGCTTGGCGATTTTAACATTAACCTACTCAGGCCTCAAACAACGTGGTGCTCAACCACTGCTCTGTTTGGTCTTCATCAGCTGGTTAAAACCCCTACAAAAGAAACAAATACTTCATCAACCCTGATTGATCATATTTACACTGATAGTAAGAATATCGTTGCAAATGCGCAAGTAGTGCATTCCAGTTTTAGTGACCATCATTCTGTTTTTTGCTCGATTTCTCTTAGATTGCCAAAATCACGTCATAAAGGCCACACAACAATCGAATACAGAAGTTTCAAGTATTTTGATGAATCTGCAGTGACGCAGGGCGCTTGCAATATTTTTCACCATATTTTGTGTTCAATAATTGATAAACACGCACCACTACGTCAGCATAGAGTGAAACATCCCCAGCTCCCCCCTTGGTTAACCTCAGACATTATCGAGGCTATGGCGATGCGTGATTATTTGAAAGAGCGCAACATGAAAACAGAGTATAAACTGCAAACAAATAAAGTTTTGGACACAGTGAGACAAGCAAAGGCAGAATATTTTAATAAACTGATTTCTGAAAAAAAGGACACAGCTACAATCTGGCGAGCAGTGAATGAAATTCTTGATAAATCTAGGAAGGGATCAACCAATTCTCATTCACAAATATCTCCAAATCATTGTAACAAACACTTCATTTCGCTAGCAGACAACCTAAAATCTTGTCTCAATCAGAATGATTCCCTTGATACGGATGGTTGTTTTGAAAAATTAAAAACATTCTGTGGACAAAAGTTGACTCAAACTGACACGTTTTCTATTCCTCCAATCTCAGTGCACGAGGTAGGAAAACTGGTAGAACAAATGGCGAATAAGAAGTCAATGGGTCTAGACAAGATTCCAGTCAAGTTGCTAAAACTTGCTTTACCTTACATTGTCGATTCCCTAACTTATGTTCATAACTTAAGCATACAACAACCTAACTTATGTTCATAACTTAAGCATACAACAAAACGTGTTCCCTTATATTCTAAAGTGTGCAAAGATATTACCACTTCCCAAAAATAAGGATCTTACAGACCCAAACAACTTTAGACCTATTTCCCTCTTACCTGTTCTATCTAAACCCTTAGAAAAGCACATACAAAAACACCTACTGGCATATATGGAACAAATGAATCTGTTTCATCCTTTTCAGTCTGGATTCCGCTCTAAGCATTCCTGCCTCACCGCCTTAAGCTCTTTATGCGAGACTTGGCTGTCAGCAATAAACAAAGCAGAAATAACGGGAGCATTGTTTTTGGACTTTAAGAAAGCCTTTGACCTGGTAGATCACTCACTTCTACTAAAGAAATTAAAGTGTTATTTAAAAGACGACTCCGCCTGTGCCTTTTTTTAATCGTATCTTTCAAAACGGAAACAGTATGTATCCATTAACTGTAAAACTTCGTCAAACGAGTTTGTCAGGAGTGGTGTCCTTCAAGGGTCTGTATTAGGACCTATCTTGTTCTGTATTTATATAAATGATTTACCCCTTCATGTGTCCGATGAAAAAGTTAGATGTGAGTTCTTCGCGGATGACTCTTCTGTTCACACCAGTCAAAAATCTTTGGAATCCGTCAACTCTTCTCTTCAAACAAGTGTGGATGAAATCACTGAGTGGTGCGTTTCTAATGCAATGATCATTCATCCGATTAAAACAAAGAGTATGGTGATAACCACGAGACAAAAACACCAATTAAGTCCTTTACAACTACAACTGTCAGTTGGTTCAACTCACGTGCAGCAAGTTAGGGAACATAGATTATTGGGTGTTACTATTGATCAAGAGTTGAAATGGCAAACTCATTTGAGTAATATTTGCAAACTAGTATCAAAAAATGAGTACCTGTTATCAAAATGAAGGCATTACGCAGATTCTGCAGCACTCAAAATGTTCTATTACGCCCACATAATGCCTCATATAAACTTCGCATCGACACTTTGGGATAACTGCAGTCATGTTCATTTTAAAAGACTCAATTCCCTGCATCGCCGAGCTGCAAAACTTATTCTGCATGATTTGAATAGGTCCACGGATGATAAACTAAAGCTCCTGAATTTCCTCCCCTTGAAAGATCAGTTGACGTTAAACAAGGCTGTGTTCATGTATAACATTCAAAATGACGACTGTCCTAAATATTTGCAATCACATTTCAAACATGCCACACAAAGATATGGGTCCCAAAAAAATCATCCCTCCTATACCTCGCATAGACCTCTACAAATCGAGCTTAGCCTTCTCGGGAGCGTTTCTCTGGAACTCCTTCCACCAACAAATAAGAAATGCAACTTCAGTGAAAACGTTTAAGAGACAGTCACGTTTACACATCATTCGTGAATGAAATATCTTGTTAGCTTGTTATATTGTTAAACATTTTGTACTAGTGTTAACGGATGTGTAGCTGATCGGAGCAACTTTATTCCCAAATGAAAGGTATAACTATGTCAATGTAATTTTGTAATTTTTGAGTTCTCCTGATGTAATTCCTTAAATGCACATTGTGTTGCATTCCATACAATGTATATTTCTGTATTTTATATGATTGAATTTATATTTTCTTATGTGCGTCTGTCTTTATGTGTTGTATAAAGGACAGGTTGGAAGAATAGGCTTTGCCTAAAACCTTTATCCTTTTGTAATAAAGTTCTGAGTCTGAGTCTCTCTCTCTCTCTCTCTCTCTCTCTCTCTCTCTCTCTCTCTCTCTCTCTCTCTCTCTCTCTCTCTCTCTCTCTCTCTCTCTCTCTCTGTAAGCGGACGAGCGAGTGCATGCGCATGTGTGTGCGTGCTCGGTGTGTGTGTGTGTGTGAGTGTGTGTGTGTGTGTGTAATCAATATAATACAGCCAGGCACTCTTGTGCAGCAATGTAACCTTCAACAGGAAGAGGACACCAGACTTTGATGCATCGGACTAGACATCTATTTTTGTCTGTCCTTGTCATTTTCCCTTGTTGCTCTTTTCGTCTCATCCTGCTTGTCCTGCATTCATCTGTCTGTCTGTCTGCCTGTCTGTCTGTCTGTCTAGTTCTCTGTCTCTGTCTGTCTATCTCTCTATATATTGCTCTCCCCCTCTCTTTCTCTCCCTTCCTCCCCTCTCTCTCTCTCTCTCTCGCTCTCTCTCTCTTCCCCCTCTTTCTCTATCTCCCTCTCTCTCTCTCCCTTTCTCTCTTCTCTCTCTCTCTCCCTCTCTCTCTCTCTCCCCCCCTCTCTCTCTCTCTCCCTCTCTCTCTTCCCCCCTCTCTCTCTCTCTCTTACCCCCTCTCTCTCTCTCTCTCTCTCTCTCTCTCTCTCTCTCTCTCTCTCTCTCTCTCTCTCTCTCTCTCTCTCTCTCTCTCTCTCTTCACGTTTCTCTCCTACCTCCAACTACCTATCGACCATCCCAGTCATTTTAATTGTAATACGTTTACCTCGTTACCACACTCTCTCACGTGGTTGTTATGGACTGATTGTCAGGGGTCACCATTAACATGGGTGGAGCACAACTCTTGCGGTGCAATCTCTTGGTGCTTACACGGCGGCAAAAGAAAAGCGGAGAGACAGACAATTATATTCAACGACTATGATAAATGATGAATAAGAAGCCGACAACTTTTATTATTACCCCCGTCATAGCATGACGATGATGGCCGGTGCCGCTAGGCGGGAGGGTGCGAGGGTTAGTCGGAGTTCACCCATTGTCTGCTCGTTCGTTCACTTGCTCGCGCGTTTTTTTTTAGTTTTTTTTTTATATAAGTTATTAGTATTTTTGACCAAAATCTGACACTTTACACAGATCGAGACAGTCAGTGTTCCTCCGAGATCGCGCCAGCATTTATGTATCGATCTAGTTAGAATTCCTTTTATTTGTTTACGATGGAACGCACATTGTCATTAAACATGCACTGATGAGTTTTTTCGGACTCTGACGTCACATGGCTCAAAGAAGGTAAATCCAATGTTCAATCGACACATTTCTATCTATTCATTTATTTTATTGTTCCGGCCTAAATGTTTATTACTTAGTACATAATTATATTTCAATGGTCATAATGTTGTAGTTCCTCGTCTGTTTTATGCACCTCCACTGTAATTTCTCGTGCTTGTGATTATGAAGTTTATTTGGCTTGGTTTGATTGATTTGAATATTGAATACTTGAAGCTATTTTTGTGGTGGATTAAATGTATGCGCAATCCGCAGTTTGTGTTTACAAGAAATGCCGGATGCCATTTGAAGACCCGACGGTGTTGTTAAGAAGAAGGAGAAACGTTACCTTGTACAGCCAATGCTTCTTTTAAGGATGAGGATAAGGATAAAATTTCTAATTGTCCTGTGAGGTAACCCTCATGAAAATTCGGGCTGCTTTCTCACTAAGTGAGCTGCTAAAGCATGGCGCTACGCTTTTTATATTTAGTCAAGTTTTGACTAAATATTTTAACGTAGAGGGGGGAATCGAGACGAGGGTCGTGGTGTATGTGCGTGCGTGTGTCTGTCTGTCTGTGTGTGTGTGTGTGTGTGTGTGTGTGTGTGTGTGTGTGTGTGTGTGTGTGTGTGTGTGTGTGTGTGTGTAGAGCGATTCAGACTAAACTACTGGACCGATCTTTATGAAATTTGACATGAGAGTTCCTGGGTATGAAATCCCCGAACGTTTTTTTCATTTTTTTGATAAATGTCTTTGATGACGTCATATCCGGCTTTTCGTGAAAGTTGAGGCGGCACTGTCACGCCCTCATTTTTCAACCAAATTGGTTGAAATTTTGGTCAAGTAATCTTCGACGAAGCCCGGACTTCGGTATTGCATTTCAGCTTGGTGGCTTAAAAATTAATTAATGACTTTGGTCATTAAAAATCGGAAAATTTAAAAAAAAAAATAACAATTTATGAAACGATCCAAATTTACGTTCATCTTATTCTCCATCATTTTCTAATTCCAAAAACATATAAATATGTTATATTTGGATTAAAAACAAGCTCTGAAAATTAAATATATAAAAATTATTATCAAAATTAAATTGTCCAAATCAATTTAAAAACACCTTCATCTTATTCCTTGTCGGTTCCTGATTCCAAAAACATATAGATATGATATGTTTGGATTAAAAACACGCTCAGAAAGTTAAAACGAAGAGAGGTACAGAAAAGCGTGCTATCATTCTCAGCGCAAGTACTACCCCGCTCTTCTTGTCAATTTCACTGCCTTTGCCGTGCGCGGTGGACTGACGATGCTACGAGTATACGG
This sequence comes from Littorina saxatilis, assembly GCF_037325665.1. Lineage (NCBI taxonomy): Eukaryota > Metazoa > Mollusca > Gastropoda > Littorinimorpha > Littorinidae > Littorina > Littorina saxatilis. Next base: position 51,206,734 of record NC_090256.1, on the reverse strand, counting down.
TCTTGCTGCGTTGCATTGCGTTCAGTTTCATTCTGTGAGTTCGACAGCTACTTGACTAAATATTGTATTTTCGCCTTACGCGACTTGTTTTTTTATCATCTTTTTACATTTAGTCAAGTTTTGACTAAATGTTTTAACATAGAGGGGGAAGCGAGACGAGGGTCGTGGTGTATGTGTGTGTGTGTGTGTGTGTGTGTGTGTCTGTGTGTCTGTGCGTGTGTGTGTGTAGAGCGATTCAGACTAAACTACTGGACCGATCTTTATGAAATTTGACATGAGAGTTCCTGGGTATGAAATCCCCGAACGTTTTTTTCATTTTTTTGATAAATGTCTTTGATGACGTCATATCCGGCTTTTCGTGAAAGTTGAGGCGGCACTGTCACGCCCTCATTTTTCAACCAAATTGGTTCAAATTTTGGTCAAGTAATCTTCGACGAAGCCCGGGGTTCGGTATTGCATTTCAGCTTGGTGGCTTAAAAATTAATTAATGACTTTGGTCATTAAAAATCTGAAAATTGTAAAAAAAAATAAAAATTTATAAAACGATCCAAATTTACGTTTATCTTATTCTCCATCATTTGCTGATTCCAAAAACATATAAATATGTTATATTCGGATTAAAAACAAGCTCTGAAAATTAAATATATAAAAATTATTATCAAAATTAAATTGTCCAAATCAATTTAAAAATACTTTCATCTTATTCCTTGTCGGTTCCTCATTCCAAAAACATATAGATATGATATGTTTGGATTAAAAACACGCTCAGAAAGTTAAAACAAAGAGAGGTACAGAAAAGCGTGCTATCCTTCTTAGCGCAACTACTACCCCGCTCTTCTTGTCAATTTCACTGCCTTTGCCATGAGCGGTGGACTGACGATGCTACGAGTATACGGTCTTGCTGAAAAATGGCAGCTACTTGACTAAATATTGTATTTTCGCCTTACGCGACTTGTTTTTTTATCATCTTTTTACATTTAGTCAAGTTTTGACTAAATGTTTTAACATAGAGGGGGAAGCGAAACGAGGGTCGTGGTGTGTGTGTGTGTCTGTGTGTGTGTGTCTGTCTGTCTGTCTGTGCGTGTGTGTGTGTAGAGCGTATCAGACTAAACTACTGGACCGATCTTTATGAAATTTGACATGAGAGTTCCTGGGAATGATATCCCCGGACTTTTTTTTATTTTTTCGATAAATACCTTTGATGACGATTTTGTAAAAATTGAGGCGGCACTGTCACACCCTCATTTTTCAATCAAATTGATTGAAATTTTGGCAAAGCAATCTTCGACGAAGGCCGGACTTTGGTATTGCATTTCAGCTTGGTGGCTTAAAAACGAATGAATGATTTTGGTCATTAAAAATCGGAAACTTGTAATTAAAATTATTTTTTTATTAAACGATCCAAAAACAATTTCATCTTATTTTTCGTCATTTTCTGAGTCCAAAAACATATACATATGTTATATTTGGATTACAAACAAGCTCTGAAAATTTACAATATAAAAATTATGATAAAAATTATTTTTCCGAAATCGATTTAAAAACAATTTCACCTTATTCCTTGTCGGTCCCTGATTCCAAAAACATATAGATATGATATGTTTGGATTAAAAACAAACTCAGTTAGCTAAAAAGAATAGACATACAGAAAAGCGTGTTATCCTGCTCAGCGAGACCACTACCGCACTATTCTGCATGGCTTGTCGATTTCACTCCCTTTGCCACGAGCGGTGGACTGACGAAACTACGAGTATGTGGTCTTGGTGAAAAAAGCAGTGCGTTCAGTTTCATTCTGTGACTTCGACAGCTTGACTAAATGTTGTTATTTCGCCTTACGCGACTTGTTTTGTGTTTGGTCCTGCATGCGTGTAAGTATGTTTCCAAGCCCTATAAGACTTTCGCTGTCAACTTGAGTTCCATATCGTGCGCATGCCTGCTGTGGAAATCAGGGCCGAGGTGCACGAGAAAGTTACCAACCGGTCGGGAGCCAGCCGCGCTGCTGGATTGGTTGAAATTAAGATTTGTTGTGATTGCAACGCATTAGACCCCGCGGTTTGTTTTCTCCCGTTTGGGCAGCGCCCATTTTCGCTTCGTCCACCTCAGGTCTGCAGGCTGCCCTTGACGAATTCGTGCCCACTAAGCCCATTTTAAGTAGGTTGACGTCAGCCGATGTTATTTTGTTCCCTTGCTCTTCTTGGCTAGTGCCTACTTGTCCCACTCAGGTGGCGTATTGATTATGTAGTTTGCGTCTGCATCTTCTGGTGCTGTTTATGGTAGTTGTGGTGTTGGTAGTGGAGTGGTTGTTGTCTGGTTGGCTGGTTTGTTGTTGTTGTTGTTGTTGTTGTTGTTGTTGTTGTTGTTTAACACCGCGAAAGCTGCTTTGTTGGCAGCCAAATTTTGCTTTCTTATTTTGTTGATGATTTTCTGATATATGAGAGTGGTGAACGATCACAAGCTTTCGCTGTACGCCAAGCCAGTTAAGATTGCTGCCAGAAAATTATTCTTAGCTAGGTTTATGCAACTCGCCCCAAGAAAGCAAATATCTTTCCAAACCTTCGGACAAACTCTTCATCGCCATTGCCACAGAGTTGGAGAAGGTTCCGTGCGTAAAAAGCTCTGAGGCGGTTTTTATTGTTCCAGCTCGGAGGAAGCCTGTTTCCTCAGTTGACTGAAATCACTGACAACGGTAGCTGTTTTGGGCGGAGTCCCGTGTTACTATCTGTTTTGTTTTTTTAAGTTCTCAAATGCCTTGGGTATCACCACACGTAGTCGGCTTGATGCTAGAATGAAAAGATATCGCCATAATTGATAGGTTATGGCAAAAAGAAGAATTTGTTTTTGCATTTTCGTGGTAATGCTCGACACAAAATCATTTGTACTATGGATAGATTCGACCCTGTAACGTCCAAAAAGTTCAAACTGTAAAACAATCACTAAGTTTTCCTTTGCCGGTGGTTTTGTTGCAGTTGGTGGGTTTTTTTATCATGTAACTCAAAATTCAGTTATGCACTGTATGTCCCTTTTTCCAAAACGCTGTCACGTATTCTCAGTTACTTGCCTACAGAAGCAAAAAGGCAGCCGGCGTTTTCCTGTCACACAAAAGAAGATGATTGTATATTTGGCGTGCAACAGTCAGCTATATCAATCTCTTGTCTCGTTTCTGTATCAAAGGTTTTCCCGGACTGCGGCTGCCAACGTTGTCTTTTGGTGCCAAAGCACGTGCGCACAGAGAGAGACAGACAGACAGACAGACAGAACAGACAGACAGACAGACGGAGACAGACAGACAGGCAGACATAATAGTCATAGAGGGATAGCGAAAAACAGTTATATAGACAAAAAGACAAAGACAGACACCAGACAAACAGACAGATATTAACAGCTATTGTGTTTTCAGCGTAGCAATAGGGTCCGATATTTAGACGAGACAAGTATAATGCCGACGCATTATACTTGTTCGAGTCTAAATATCGGACCCTATTGCTACGCTGAAAATACAATAGCGATTATATAGCTGTTCTGACCTTGATTTGTTGTTCCAAACTTACAAAATGACAGTTTTTGCGTCGATGCGTTGATCTCGGGTTTTGATAGCAGACGCCGTTTCTTATGCGCATTAGTTTTGCGCAGGCGCCACACTGACTTTGGAAAAAAAACTCGATTTGACAACACAGCTGTTAAACAGCTTTTTATTAGTTCATTCGTATACAACAAAAAGAAGTTTGCGTTTTTTTAATTTTGAACAAGACTACTTATGAAGAAGACCAAAACACAACATCAACAGAAGACTAGAAACAATTGAAGAACTAGGATGCAACAAGGGGAGGAGAAGAGAACAGCTAATCCGTACAACGTGAGCAGACGGCACGAAGTTTTCAGTTTGGGTGAATGGCATTTATACTTGTCTCGTCATGAAGCGAACTTTTCAACCTCAGTTTTAAACGACTACATGAATGTTAGTGCCATGGGTTGTACATCAATACTTCAGAGGGGAAGTGGGGTATTTAGTGTGGAGTTACGAGATAAGAAAAGCCGAATGCGAAAGTTTGTGTCAGTCGGCAACTGCGCTCACAAAAACGGCTGTTCCGTTGTACTCCCTTGTTTGTACTACATCTTTCGACTTTGGGCATTTTGTGGTGTTTAGGGACAGAAAATAATTGGTTTAGTCCTGTTTCATAGGGAAGTTAGCAGAAAATGGTATGCTATCGACATTTGTAAAGCTGAAAAACATTCCTGAGAAGAATTTCAAGTCGTCAGTGTATGCTGTTGTCGACTGAAACATCGTGTGGTACAGATGGGTAAACCGGAACCATGCGTCTTTGTTATTGCCAATATGCTTTTGGATATTGGCAAAAATGGCCGACTTCCGTAGCAATATGCTTTGATGATCGGAAGAGACCATCCAATCACAGCCCCCGAATTCCCCCACGTGTCCATCAGAATAGCTATATAGAGGGATAGCGAGAGACAGAAATACAGCCAATAGGCCAGGTACAGTGAGAGGGGGGCTTGCCTGCGTTTGGTGAGAGACAGTGCTCCACGTTATGCCGGTTGAATTTACTAAGACCAGGCCCTCCACCAAATTTTAAAGACACAACCTAACAATTTTAAAGACTAAAACTAACCTTTTTATAAACTACCACCCAAATCACTTATGTGAAAATAGATTTTACTCTCAAAACTATTTTAGATGTATGTAGTTACTTGTATTTAGTGCTACCACTCTACCACCGATGAGACCTTACCCCCCTGTCCATACCCAGCCAAGGGTTCTAAAATGGCAGTCCACCAAACTTTAACATTAAATCAACCTTCTTATCATTAATTTCTACGTCAATATACGACAAACTATTTTATACTCAACATAATTTAGATGTTAGTACTATGTGTATATATACTATATAGAGGAATACCCGCCGGGGTGAATCGCGAGACAAAGACAGACAGCGTGGCGGTTCACCACAATCACCTTTGAAGGCGAAGTCCTCTCAAACGGGATTGAGAATTTTAGAGCTTATTTCTAAGCCCTATATTAACTGTTATGGCTTCTCATGCTCAAAGGCCAGAACATACAGACAAAAGCCGCCAGACCCCATCACAAACAGAACTCTACAATCCACAGGTGTTGCCTCCACACACACACACACACACACACACACACACACACACACACACACACACACACACACACACACACACACAGAAGCCGTATATATCTATCTATATATATATATAAATATATAGAGATAGATGACAGTGGATTTTTCGATAAATAGATTCGACCTTTGCACTTTTACAGTGAGGACAACTTACGGGTACATGCAAGGAAAGCCCACAACTTCTAAGGCGAACAACTCTGCAGAGTCTTCTGTGAAGGGCGACGGTAGTCTCCCTGTCACACTCGACCCCATTTGAATGAACTTTGTCCCCAAAGTTCCGAACCATGGACCCGCCAAGCTTAGGTCCCTCCCAGGTTGGTGGAACAGCACGAAAATGATTCAGTGGCCTGAACATTTCATGTCGAGTCCCATCGCTGTCGACGACGCCAAATGTAACCGAGTGCCGAAACACCACAATCACTCCACTAAAACGGGATTGAGAATTTTAGAGCTTATTTCTAAGCCCTATTATGACTGTTATGGCTTCTGAAAGGAAGGCCCGAACATACAGACACACCAAAGCCGCCAGACCACATCACAAACAAAACTCTACAATCCACAGGTGTTGCCCCCCCCCACACACACACACACACACACACACACACACACACACACACACACACACAGAGAAGCCGTATAATTATATATATATATATGTATATCTATATCTATAAATATATAGAGACAGATGACAGTGTATTTTTCGCGTGGCTATAAATTGATTCGACCTTTGCACTTTTACAGTGAGGACAACTTACGGGTGCAAGGAAAGCGTTCTGGACAGTGCAGTGACATTCTAAAAATAGTAACGTAGTAACGGGAATATGGATTGACGCCACACGAAGGAAGGGAGATAAACGCAAAACACTGGAGAAGATAAGGAAGAGTTACTGGGAATGGATCTGGGAAGATGAACAGAAAAACCAAAATCGGTTCAGCGCTGCGCGCTAAGAGCACGTATTGAAAATTCTCATCGACCAGGTTGTGTCCGGGGTCTAGCTGAATATGCCCACCAAATTTGAAGCAGATCCATCGAGAACTTTGGCTTGGCATAGCGAACACACACACACACACACACACACACACACACACACACACACACACACACACACACACACACACACACACAGACAGACACTAGTCGTATATATATATATATATATATATATTTTTTTTTTTGTATGTACATAATACCCTATATATGTGTGAGCGAATGTGTTCGGTGTGTCACTGTGGCATAGATAGCTCTTTTAAACTGCAAGTGAAATGTAACAAGACCTACGTGCTGTACACATCTGTTTTTAAGCTCTCTCTGTACACATCTGAATCATCTTTTTTAACCTTTGATTATATAAAGTGGCTCTGAAATTTTATCACTTCTTATAAAGTACCTTTTTGGAAAATAAACGTATACTTTTAACATCCTATTCCCAATGCTTTTGGAGACAACGGGTGCTAAACCCAAATATATTAAATCACACTATCCAGAAGAAGAATTTACTCCTCTTAACAAACTTTTATTATCACCACTCCTGCCCACCCCGTCATCCTCCCCTCTTTTCTCATTTTTACCAGCTTTTTAGCGTATCACCAACTCTTGTCCCTAATAGAAATAGTTTCTGTGAGGACGTAAACTCCCCCCCTTTAGTTTCCAGAAATACAGAGAGTGCAAGAGAGAGAAGGGGGAGAGACAGAAGAGAGAGGGGGAGAGAGTGAGAGGGAAAAGAGAGAGAGAGAGAGAGAGAGAGAGAGAGAGAGAGAGAGAGAGAGATGAACCTAATCTTTTTTTCAAGAGACAGAATACTGATCAATAACCCGAGAGTAGCTGAGCTTGTCTGGTCTTATTGTCAAGTCAGCAGTTTTTTTGTCTTATCCGTTCTAGCCTTCTCGGTGCTTCGTTCGCCCTGAGAGCAGCAAAGATAAACCCCTTACAGCGCACACTTGTGATAGCGTCGTTCCTTTTTGTCTCCATGGAAAGTTCTCGGAGGCCTTGAGAGCTAAGTATGACAGAAAGGGGGAATTCTTTTTGAATAATGCATAAGAGAGCAGCGGGCTCTTCTGCACTTTACGTCGACCTGGTTTGTATCAAAGTGCGACGATGTGTTGCATCCTGCCGCTGCATACTATGTCTAGTTCGTTCATGTCAAATAAACTATGTCACTCGAGAAATACAGAAGAGCTACAGAAGTCGCTTAGACATGTAATACGATCAAATATCTGGTACGGATTTGCATGTGTTGATTCTCTAAGGTGCAGCTAACGTCAAGAAAACATCTTACTCTGAAGTAAAGTACCTCAAACGCCCCGTGTAAAAATAAAATAACTAGTTTTGATTTACATCGGTTGATTCTCTAAGGTTCAGCTAACGTCAGTAATCAATATTAACTCTGTTGCTTAGACATGTAAAAGAATAAAATGCCTAGTACGTTAAAGATGTTCAACCACTAAAGCGTCTGTTCCCCACTCACTCAATCGCCCGGGCATGTACATACCTTCAAAAGATAATGAACAGTGATAGCTGCGACAGGATGGTGAGAAACAAGGACATCTCTCTCTCTCTCTCTCTCTCTCTCTCTCTCTCTCTCTCTCTCTCTCTCTCTCTCTCTCTCTCTCTCTCAATCTCTCTCTCTCTCTCAAGCTCTCTCTTAAGCTCTCCCTCTCTCTCTCTCTCAATCTCTCTCTTTCTCTCAATCTCTCTCTCTCTCTCTCAATCTCTCTCTCTCAATCTCTCTCTCTCTCTTTCTCTCTATCTCTCTCTCTCGTTCTCTCTCTCGCGCGCGCGCTCTCTCTCTGTCTGTCTCTCTCTTTCTCTCTCTCTCTCTCTGTCTCTCTCTCTCTCTCTGTCTCGCTCTCTCTCTCTCTGTCTCTCTCTCTTTCTCTCTCGCGCGCGCTCTCTCTCTCGCTCTCTCTCTCTCGCGCGCGCGCTCTCTCTCTCTCTCTCTCTCTCTCTCTCTCTCTCTCTCTCTCTCTCTCTCTCTCTCTCTCTCTCTGTCTGTCTGTCTGTCTGTCTTTCTCTCTCTTACACACACACACACGTACAAACACACACACACACAAACACACATACAAACAAACACACACACACACACGCACAGACACAAACAAACACACACACACACACACACAAACAAACACTTATTAAATCATCATTAAAAAAAAATTGGTATTAGCCACGATAGCAGTGTTGGAACAGGGACATCTGCGTGACCCTGTGATATCAAGAGCCGTGTCGTTGAGCGGACATCGCTGACCATCCTTATGATGTTCTTTCCATCTGGTCAAATAATGGAAACTCTGGACATCAGATAACAGGCCGCAAACTTAAAGACACTCACGGACAAACAAGTACCCCATATCGCTGATAGAGAGTTCAGTCCACTATTGCCCTGGTGTGATGCACTTTACACGCAGTAGGGATGGCTGCACTAGCCAAAATCCAGTGTCCCGGCTGCGAACCAGTGAGAGCCCCAAAACAAGGTGAGTTTCTCTCCAAAATCACATCCAGTGTCGTTCACAGTCCTTTTTTTTTCCCGAAATAATTGTTTGAGGCAAAGCGTAAGTATTCATTTAAACTTACCTCTACCCATTTCTTACTTTGGGAGTCCTCCGTGCGTTCTGGGTTAGGTTTCTTTCAAATTTGTTGCGCATTCAGTGCAAATTGCCAGTTTGAGACGTAATTAGGAAACAAATCAACAACAAAAAGTACTTTCATCAACGGCGGTTCAATCATCTATTATTCATTCATATGTACACCGAGTTTTAGCTTTGGAAGTTTATTGGTTTGAACGCAATTCATAAATTAATGTATACAATCAGAAATTCGCCGGCTGCGATTGAGTGTTCCCCTTGGCTGCGATCCAGGGTTCTCGTCGGCTGCGATCCAGTGTTTACAAAAAAATACCTTTTTAAGTAGATTGACTCAGTTTATATGGCTTTAGGTGGGGTTTGACCTCTTGAACATGTTTTTGGAGTGTTCGCGAAGGACGGGGAATGCGGTAATCTATTCACCGGATGATGCTTTGGACGACAGTCGCAGTCCGGTTGATGTGGGTCGTGTTCGGCCCATAACTTTTAAAAAGGATTCAACGTAAAAAAAAAATTATAAAAAAAATAAAAAGCGTGTGGGTCGTACACGATCAACGTCATTCGAATAAGGATAAACACCGTAAATCTACGTCCCAACTTCATAAGGGTCGTACACGATCAACGTCATCCGAATAAGGATAAATGACGTTAAATTACGTCCCAAATTCCATAAGGGTCGTACACGATCAACGTCATCCGAATGAGGATAAACACCGTAAATGTACGTCCTAAATTCCATAAGGGTCGTTCACGATCAACGTCATCCAAATAAGGATGAACACCGAAAAATGACGTCCCAAAAACCATAAGGGTCGTACAGGCAGGTTTCACAGTATTGTGTTCAGCAATTTACTATTTACACACTCAAATTCTACAAAATAAATGTTGGCACACAATTCAAAGGACATGTTTTTCCAACAAAGTGA
>NC_090256.1:51149564-51192064 GCF_037325665.1 Littorina saxatilis | reverse complement strand
TTCTCTTCTGTGTGTATGCACAAGAGCCTGAATGTACGTTTGCATGCGTTTGTTAGTGTGAGTTGGTACACACCCACTGTTCCCGCTGGAGGGAGGATGCTTTGGGGTCGGGGTTGGGGGGATGGGGGAATCGGGGGGGTGGGGTGGGGTGGAGGGAGGTCTGAAAAATAAACTGCCGCGTGGAAGGACAAATTACACTTTTTACTTATCTCCAGATGAAGCGTATGGAGCAAACTAGGTAAAAGGTGGGGAGGGGGGCCGTTAGGGGAGGGGAGGGGAGGGATCTGGAAATAAGGGCTGTGTAGGCGGACAGATGAAACTGTTTTTGTGACAAATGGATTTGTACATATTTTATTCTAAATTAATGTTTAGCATTTTCATTAAATGTGTGCAGCTTTGCTTGTCATACTTTCAATCTGCATAGTGTGGCCTGATTATTGTAAGCTCTGCTTTCATTGGTTACCTCGTTTGGAGTTGACCAATGGAGGAGGAGGTTGCTATGGTCTGATTATCGTAAGCTCTGCTTTCATTGGTTACCTCGTTTGGAATTGACCAATGGAAGAGGATGTTACTAAATTGGAGGAACTTTAGATAGCCATGTTTGTTGTGTGAGTCAGAACATTCTCAATTGTCACGGAAGGAAGGTGTGTCTGTCCAAGTCTACACATCTGTAGAATGCTTCTCAACCAGCACTGAGGCCAACTGTATTTGCCTCATGCATTGACAAATCATGGTTGATTTATTGCTGTGATTACACAGGTATTTATTGATTTATGTTTGTACAGTAGTCTTCATTGATGAAATGATTTTTGAGAATAATGTTGTGAATTGGATCAGAAGATGTGTGAGCTGTTGTCAGCCATTTTGGAAAAGAATGTTTGTATTTTCCTTTGTAATGTAGTATCTGGTAATTGGGCTGAAATTATATTGTAATAGGATAGGCTAGTTGATGGATGAATATGGTATTATTGAGTAAGAGTGGAATTAATATTTTATGGGGAAGTTTGACTAAAATTGAGTGGTTGGAGTCAACATGGAAATTGAGTGGTTGAAAATCATGGAAAAGGATTTATGGATTCAACTTGGTAAGAAAGGATAACACTTCAGTGTTCTTCAAAAGACTTATGATGGTATAAACTTTTTATACAGCACCCCGGTTGGAGCCAGGATGTCACTCCGATGTGGGAAGAGAAGAAGAAGAGAACATCCCCTCCTTGTCATCACTGCACTGGAAGGACAGATGCAACGGCAAGGTTGAAACTCAGCGCAGGAGTTCTTGGGCCAGGTTGTTACCCACTCCATGTGGACTGGGTGGCCGAGTGGTAACGCACTTGCGCTCGGAAGCGAGAGGTTGCGAGTTCGACCCTGGGTCAGGGCGTTAGCAATTCCCCCCCCCCCCCCCCCCTTTCCTAACCTAGGTGGTGGGTTCAAGTGCTAGTCTTTTGGATGAGACGAAAAACCGAGGTCCCTTCGTGTACACTACATTGGGGTGTGCACATTAAAAATTGACAAAAGGCAAAATTGTATAGGCATAGATAAAAATGTCCACCAAAATACCCGTGTGACTTGGAATAATAGGCCGTGAAAAGTAGGATATGCGCCGAAATGGCTGCGATCTGCTGGCCGATGTGAATGCGTGATGTATTGTGTAAAAAAATTCCATCTCACACGGCATAAATAAATGTGACCCTCCACCACGGAATGAGTCGCATGTCACCTTTGCATGATTTTCATACTTTTACATTTTTCTAAAGAGTTTTTTATGCTCTATCCAGTGGTGAAAACCGTTTTAGAAAAGAGCGAAAACTGTCTGAGTTATAAGCCTGTGACTAAGGTGACCCTCACACTGTTACCAGACACTCCCCGGACTTTTATTAGGCCTAGCGCAGAACCGCGCGAGGTGACATGCGACTCATTTCGTGGTGGAGGGTCACAAATCCCTGCGCCTTAAATATGTGCGCGATATAAATTGCATAAAAATAAACAAAAATAAAAAATAAAAATCCCTGCGCTTAGAACTGTACCCATGGAATACGCGCGATATAAGCCTCATATTGATTGATTGATTGATTGATTGATTGATTGATTGATGTCTCACCATTACCATGTATCTTCTCTGGCGTGACATGGGCCAAGATTATGTACCCGCTGAACTGTAAGTAGCATGTGCGCTAAGAATCCACAGAGATAAACATTGAGACAACTTCATTGAGGAACAGAATTTCCTCCACTCAACCACTCAACATAATTATTATTATTCTCCAGTGAAAGCAACGGACAGTTTATTGTGTGTGAATCGCCATAAATGTATTTTGTGTGAATGATCTGAATATAGGTGCAAGGGCAAAGGGAGATAATTTGTTTACGTCTTTGTACCTAGCTTGAGTGCTGTGTGTGTGTGTTGTGTGAGTGAATTAGTAAACAGAGATAGAACATGCACTTTTGATAGAATATCTATTTATACACAGACACTTCTTAATATTAATAACTTAAACAAATTTCAGCAAAACCCCCTCGTAACAGTTTTCATTAGTTTTACTAATCTCATGCAGACGCGTACCAAACGATCCGGCATCGTGTGCACGGTGGCGACAACGCTAGTAAAGAGGGATCCCCCAAAACACTATAAAGCGCTCTTGCATTTGATGGAAAAATAAGTGACGCGAACGATGCAGTAGTCAGTCGTGCCATTAGCAGAGGTGCGTTTTACGTACACCACTCCTCACACTGCTCCAACAGACCCGTTTTGCCGAGGGCCAATGCCTGGTAAACGGTCGTGACAGTTGCAGGTGGAAACCAATGTGGGTAATAATAATATTACCGACCCACCGATTTCGCCTCCTTTTCTTTCTTTTTACGGTTACCATCCTAAGCCTCGTATTGCTCACATCTTTTGCGCACCTACCCCGTGCTTATGACTAAGCATACAGGAGAGTCAAACAATACACACAAAGTTCACTGAAGTTCAAAACCGAACGTCGAATCCTTGTGTCACGCATGACCAAACCAAATGTTGGCTCGGTTTATTTCAGGAATTTCCTCGAAGTTTTGTTTTCTGAATGCATGTGTAGTGCAAAAAAACGTATTCAAACAATTAATGTTGATCATTTGTGATGGACACTCTCAGGCTGTCTGGAACTCCATATTTGATCTGTCAAGCAAACCGATGGAACAAATTTGCCATGTTAAAATTGTTAAAGCTGTGGTCTATTTATGACTATCCGCGGATACGAGGTTGAAAAGATAGGGCTGAAAATCATGTACAGAATTCTGTACAACAAACGCTACCCGAAACCCCATCTATACGGCGTGTATGACCTTGAGAGCTTCAGTCAACGCTTGAATGTTGCAGTGGTAACATCAGGTTTGCTCTCTCAGAGCTGAGCAAACTTGTCAAGAAGGATAGAGCAGAAAAAACAAACGCCTTGGCAGGGATTCGAACTTAAGACCTCGAAATGTCGGGACCGATGTCTTAACCGCTAGGCCACTCCACCAGTGGTGTCAAAGATAGAAAAACTAATATTTGTATATCATTCTACGCTTGAATTACCTTTCATACGTTGCAAAAACGTAAAAATTGCCGTTCAAATGTGCCTTTATTTGCAAACATGTTTCACGGAATCGCAGTACATGTTTACACCGCCATGCCACACAACATTCGCGCCATGTGATAACTGCGATTTATCCCACATACGTGAGAGAGACACTCGGGAGATAATAATCGTTCAAATCACATGTGTGTATATCATGTAAATGAGGTCATGTCAAGCAAGTCTGGCAGGGACCTGTTTTTCTACTGCCTATGATGCCAAAGTCACCAAGACAAACGTCTTTATAGAAAAAAAAATTGCGCTCGCTAATTACCCTTGATGAATGTTTAGAACTAACACGCCACGCCACACTTTCAGGGTGACGTTTCTTTACTTTGACGTAATAAATTGCACGAGGCTTTAGAAGAGATCGAGGTTCCAAAATAAGCGTCTTCAATTTAGCTGCCTCGACTGCAGGACATTTTCAGTAAAATACACGTAAGTACAGTATGTAGGATAAACAGAATACTACATGGCTTGCTGTGTCGTACCAGATTTACACTCGTTGCTTTTTCAAATAGTGAACAGCTCGCTTTCGCTCGCAGTTCAATATTTTATTTATTTTTTTAAACTCGTGTAAATCTGGTACGACACAGCAAACCATGTAGTATCTATATATATTATATATATACGACTTGTGTGTGTGTGTGTGTGTGTGTGTGTGTGTGTGTGTGTGTGTGTGTGTGTGTGTGTGTGTGTGTGTGTGTGTGTGTGTGTGTGTCCGCGATGCACGGCCAAAGTTCTCGATGGATCTCTTTTAAATTTGGTGGCCATATTCAGGTACACTCCGGACACAACCTGGTCGATGAGATATTTCAACACGTGCTCTCAGCGCGCGGCGCTGAACCGATTTTGGTTTTTCTCTGGATCCATTCCCAGTAACTCTTCCTTATCTTCTCCAGTGTTTTCAGCGTTTATCTCCCTTCCTTCGTGTGGCGTCAATCCATATTCCCGTTTCTATTTTTAGAAGGTCACTGTCGACAACGCTCAATCCATATTCCCGTTATACTATTTTTAGAAGGTCACTGTCCCGGCGAAGCCGGGTATTACTCTTCTCCAGTGTTTTGCGCGTTTATCTCCCTTTCTTCGTGCGGTGCGCCGGCGAAGCCCGGTCCCCGGCGCAGCCGGGTATTCGGCTCGACTTCTTCCCGGCGAAGCGGGTATTCATCTAGTTCTCTATATATCTCTATTTACAACATGCAAGAAAAATGAGAAGAACTGTAACTGAATCCCTCCAAAGCTCTGTGCAGTTGACAACAGACATCAAAAAAATAGTTATACATGCATTCACTTCTGAACAGTGGGTGGATAGAGATAGGCCTATAAATCATGCTGCTTCAAGAATAATATAAAATGAATTCATATCAATGTTTTTCCTTCTTTTTCTCGATCGGCGCAGTAGCCTAGTGGTTAGAACATCAGTCACGATATCTCGAGGTCGAGAATTCGAATCTTCGCCGGGTCGTTTATTTTTTCCCCTTGATCTCTCTTGAAGATAACATTATGATCAGTCTTGAGAGAGCAAACCAGATGTTATCACTGCAAAATTCAAGCGTTGACTGAAGCTCTCAAGGTCATACACGCCGTATATGTGGGGTTTTGGGTAGCGTTTGCTGTACATAATTCTGTACGTGATTTTCAGCCCAATATTTTCAAACTCGTAGCCCCGGAAAGTCCAACACATCACATAAAATGCACAATTTGTGAAGAAACACAAACAAACTTTTATCCGATCGATATAAACAACACTTAAAACAAAATTCAAAGAGTTGACTGCTATGTGCTGATTCTAACAAAACGTCAAGCTCTCGATAACAGTGACCCCCTCACCGCACATGTTAGAGAAAAACAACCCAAATTAGTGTAACGACATCGGTCGCTGCCTCCACAAGGCATGTTAAACGTGTGTTTTAACACTGACTCGCAGTGTTCCTCAATGACTGAGCCATCCGTCAACTTGACACTTGAGAATAAATTACTGCACTTTCAACAAAAACTGTCTTGATTTAAAACGCGAGAAAAAATTGCACTCAAAAATTAGATTTGGTGTTGAGTTTGTGCGTCGTTGTTTGCAAGAGGGGGGGGGGTAGTTTTGTGTGGGAGATGTACGAGTATGTGTGGGTGAGTGGGAGGTAGTGGTCGTGTGTGTGCAGGGGCGGACGAGGGGGGGGGGTTTCTAGGGTTTCCGGAAACCCCCCCCCCCCCCAGCCAAAAAAAAAGGTGTTTTTTGGGGGTATTAATCAGTGACAAAATCTGCTGCCTGAAACTGGTAATGATCATCCTCAGAATGCACCAGATTGCACCATTTTGCATCCTTTTTTTCAAAATTTTCCGGGGGGGCATGCCCCCGGACCCCCCTAGCAAGCTAGGCGCTTTGCGCCGTCAGCTCGGCGCTTCGCGCCTTCACACTCATATCTTCACAATATACTTTTGGAAACCCCCCCATAAAATGAACTGATCCGCCCCTGGTGTGTGTATGTGTCTGTGTGCGTGTGTGTGTGTGTGTGTGTGTGTGTGTGTGTGCGCGTGTGTGAGTGCGTGGGTGTGTGTACGTGTGTGCGTGAGTGTGTGTGTGTGCGTGTGTGCAACAATTTCTTCAAATAATTGAATTGTTTTCAAAAGGTCCTAGATCTAAAGCAGTTTCAACCCCGCATTTCTCCTGATTAAAGGCCACCATCAGCTGGTATGCGGGCGCGAAAGATGTAGCTCTGTTTTTCGTGTTGGGTCTACATCCAGTGTTGCTGGCAACACTTAATCCGAAAACGAAAATTTAAGGGGCTTACTGTCCGGCAGGTCTAAGTGCCTATGTTGGACATGAGTTGGTTTATACGATGGGGGGGGGGGGGGGGGGGGGGAACTAAGCTAACGAGAGCTGGTTAAAAAGACGGGAAGATGACTGGAGTGGAGATGATAAGAAGTTTAAAAAGTTACCGTTAACACTTGATAAAAAAAAAATTAAGTACCATGTATCACCTTAGTATCCACAACTGTAGCCTTCTAACATAACAAGGCGTTGTGCCCTGGAGACGGGTGTTCGGCTTTAATCGTAAGAGGATCCGGACTATATAAAATCTTATCGTTATCCTTAAAAATACTTTCGTTGAAATAATTGTGTCACTGATACTCATGTCAAATCCATGGTGGTTTAGAAGATCGTTGACATGGGAAGGAACTTAATTGTCTCTATGTAATTATGCAAGGGTTACAGATAAAAAGTCCTCAGTGTCCTTTTCTCTCGCCTCCACTGGCAACCTACCTGTTCCCAGAAAAGCGCATTACCTTACTTCTCTCCTTCCCAAATGTGTGTTTACTGAAACCTGAGCGATCTTAGGTTTGCCACTGAAATTTAAGAACAAGTCGCGTAAGGCGAAAATACAACATTTAGTCAAGCTGTCGAACTAACAGAATGAAACTGAACTCACTGCATTTTTACAGCAAGAGCGTATACTCGTAGCATCGTCAGTACACCGCTCGATGCAAAGGCAGTGAAATTGACAAGAAGAGCGGGGTAGTAGTTGCGCTGAAAAGGATAGCACGCTTTTCTCTACCTCTATTCTTTTTAACTTTCTGAGCGTGTTTTTAATCCAAACATATCACATCTATATGTTTTTGGAATCAGGAACCCACAAGGAATAAGATGAAATTGTTTTTAAATCGATTTCGAAAATTTTATTTTAATAATAATTTTTATATTTTTAATTTTCAGATCTTGTTTTTAATCCGAATATAACATATTTATATGTTTTTGGAATCAGAAAATGATGAAGAATAAGATAAACGTAAATTTAGATCGTTTTAAAAACAATATTTTTTTTTTACAATTTTCAGATTTTTAATGAGCAAAGTCATTCATTAATTTTTAAGCCACCAATCTGAAATGCAATACCGAAGTCCGGCCTTCGTCGAAGATTGCTTGGCCAAAATTTCAATCAATTTGATTGAAAAATGAAGGTGTGACAGTGCCGCCTCAACTTTTACAAAAAGCCGGATATGACGTCATCAAAGGTATTTATCGAAAAAAAGAAAAAAACGTCCGGGGATATCATTGCCAGGAACTCTCATGTCAAATTTCATAAAGATCGGTCCAGTAGTTTGGTCTGAATCGCTCTACACACACACACAGACAGACAGACAGACACACACACACACACACACACACACACACACACACACACACACACACACACACACACACACACACACACACACATACACCACAACCCTCGTCTCGATTCCCCCCTCTACGTTAAAACATTTAGTCAAAACTTGACTAAATGTAAAAACAGTCAGTGATTGTGCCATCGTCTACGTTTTTCCACTGGTGTCCAAACGGCACCACGGCCAAGAACCAAAGCTGAGTTCGAGTTGACACTGCAGAACAATGCGCAAAACATTTGTGCACAGACAGTGATAGAGAAGCTGGCTCGTAAGTAGAGATTTAAACGAAAAAATAATATATTATCCCCTTGTCACCATAGCCCTACAGGCGGAAGTGCCCACGTGATGGATGCGCGAACACGAGAGGGCAAGGGTAAATAAGCTGTGCATGCCGGGAAACACATGTGACTCGTAACAAGAATTCGGTAGCGACAGTCGAGGTATCCCCAGTCTGCACACGGCGCGCATGCGCAATGCTGACATTAAAAATTATGACATGTATGGATTTACATTGCAAGTTGTAGCTCTCGTAAACGTCTGATGGTCGTACTACTAGCAAGTTTTTACTGCCAAGGTTATACATGTGTGACTCGGTCAGAAAGTCAGACCCAGAACAGTGCAACGCGTCATGCTACAATGTAACAATGCTCTCAAACATGAAGAACAACATCAACATTAACAACAACAGAACTGTTAAATTCTTGAAGGCAAACACTACCTTTTCTGAATATATACATTTCACGTATATATTTCACGTGTTTGATTCCGTTATAAATAGTGAGCCTGATATCAAAGGATCTAGAATAGTGCAGAGTCTCAGGAACACAACGGTACAAAAATCAAGAGAATTGGTCAAGGAACAAAGACGCACGAAGCAATTGAAAACTGTGACTTTCGTATGTATTAGTTGACTTAAAGGCACAGTAAGCCTCCCGTAAACCATCACAGATACTGTCAGTACAAACACCCTTCCATTTGAACGCTCACCAAACGGGAACATCCTAGGTGCCCTACGTAAAGAGCGAGCAATTTTCAAAGAATTAATTTTGCGGATCGGACCGTGGTGCGTTTTGGCGCTAGACCTAACTTTTAAAATCTAAATGATAAATTGACAGCTTGTTACACAAACATTCTTAAATCATAAAAGAATTATTTTATCATCAAGACAAGATCAGTACAATTCGAAGTTTTGAAAGTTTGAAAATAGAAAAGCACGGAAGCAGGGTCACGCAAGGTCGTGGTTCTCGTAACAGACGACGGTTTATGCCTATCGCCAGTTCCTCTGAACAGTCAAAAGCCATCGCTAGAGTTCTTGTGAACCACAGCCGTTTGTTTCGTGCATAGTCAGAGGTACATAATAACGTGCTATTGCAGATAAGCTCACATCGAGTCGCATTCAAATTACTAACTGACGACTACATTGTGAAAAGGGGAAACTGGATCACACGGGTTCACAATGGCTCAGGGGTAAGATAAACCACGCAAAATAAATTCTTTGAAAATTGCTCTCTCTTTACGGAGGGCACCTAGGATGTTCTCAAGCGGTGAGTGTTTAAATGAAAGGGTGTTTGTACTGTGTGTAAAAGCCTGACAGTATTTGTGATGGTTTACGGGAGGCTTACTGTGCCTTTAACCTCCAGCTTAATTCTTCCTCTTTTCTTGTCTTTTTGCTACAGCTTGGCTCCTAGCTGTTTCCTTTGGTCTCAAAGAGACACATGTTGGCGCTGCCCCTTGTGACTTTTACGAGGGCCCTTAACTCGAAATGAGAAACCTGTTCACAACCATCTAAAAACTATGGAAAGCCGTTTGGCTCATAACCATTACACGTGTAATAAATCATAAATACACGTGTAATAAATGATTAATACACGTGTATTTATTTCTTATTGCACGTGTAATTTATCTTTTTTCTTATGCTATGGAATAGCATAATGATTAAATACACGTGTAATAAATATTTCATGCACGTATAAGAAATGTTTATTACGCGTGTATTTAATCATTTTGTACACGTGTATGACATTTTTATTACACGTGTATTAATCATTAATTACACGTGTATTAATTATTTATTACACGTGTACTAATCATTTTTTACACGTGCAATGGTTATGAGCCAAACGGCTTTCCATAAAAAACGTCTGATGCGAGGCGACAGCCATGAATACAAAAAAAGCTGATGCTTTGTCAGCAAAAACAGCCAACTCATTTTGTGAGGAAAGAGGTACTTGCGTGATTTGATGTTTGAAATTAAAGGCCTGTGTGCGAACGTGTGAGTAATGACAGAAGAAAGGAGAAAGAAAGAGAGAGAAAAAAAAAGTAAGAATAATTAGAATGGAAAAAATAAAATGGAAAAAGTAAAATGGAAAAAATGTCAGACAGGCCAACAGACAGGAAAGCAAGCGAGCTTACAGAAGAGATGGACAGACTGACAGATAGGCAGTCGGAAAACAAAACCCACAGGAAAAGCGTTCAAATGGCAAAACATGTATGTCTGTTTGCAGCAATGCAGGGGCCTACTAGTTCACAGACACACAGACAAACTAAGAGAGAGAGAGAGAGAGAGGGGGAGGGAGGGGGAGGGGGGAAAGAGAGAGAGAGAGAGAGAGAGAGGGGGAGGGAGGGGGAGGGGGGAAAGAGAGAGAGAGAAAGAGAGAGAGAGGGGGGAGGGGGAGGGAAGAGAGAGAGAGAAAGAGAGAGAGAGGGGGGAGGGAGGGGGAGGGAAGAGAGAGAGAGAGAGAAAGAGAGAGAGAGGGGGGAGGGAGGGGGAGGGGGGAAAGAGAGAGAGAGAGAGAGAGAGAGAATCTTGTTATACTTTTATGATATGATCGTAACCACTTGAGTCCTTTGGAATTGGGACACGATAAACAAACGAACGACACAGCTGACGCAACACGCACCGACCGCACAACAATATTATCAAACAGTTTTAGCGCATCGCCATTAGCCAATCAACTGGTTCACATCAGTCATGTGACACCAGTACTTACTGACAATTATTATTATTATTATTATTATTGTTATATATTATTATGTGTATACTGCCTTTGCGACAACAGATTGTTTGGCACAAAAGGGAGCACTGGTGTTGGTTGTATCCACCAGGTGCGTTGTCATGTTACAGCATAAGCGCTCGAATACCCGTGTTTGGACGGTGTTTGTGCCAAGCCTCGAATATTTTCGACCATTAGTGGTGGACACACACACACACTAACCCCTGCTGGTAACACTAAATCCAGCCAAGGTCTCGCGTCCTGCAAGAAAGCCGATTTATCAAAGGCCAGACGCTGTACGCTAGCTGAAATCAGTCGGACGCCAGAAAGATCAGGTGGTGGGGATTTTGTGAAACACCCTTGACATGAACCAAACTTCCGCGTGTCTGTGTCTGCTCCCAAATTACTACCAAGATGGCGCGTGTCAGAATGACAGAATGTCCCATTTGGCTTTTCTTTGTCTTGTTGTTGCTATTCACACTCACGCAAACAGAGAAGCAAAAGCCCGCTTGTTAACACTGGTGCACAACATTGAATGTGTAATTCATATCTCTGTCTGTCTGTCTGTCTCTGTCTGTCTGTATGTCTGTCTGTCTGTCTGTCTATCTCTGTCTGTCTCTCTCTGTCTCTCTGTTTCTGTCTCTCTGTCTCTGTCTCTGTCTCTCTCTCTCTCTCTCTCTCTCTCTCTCTCTCTCTCTCTCTCTCTCTCTCTCTCTCTCTCTCTCTCTCTCTCTCTCTCTCTCTCTCTCTTAGGTAGGTCAAAGTAAACTGAGGTGGGTTTTATATAGATACAATCGTTAGAAGATTTAACATTTAAGCTTTTTCAAAGCTACAAACACGAGTAGCCGCTAAAAGTTCAAAACATTATTCACTTTTAACTTCGAGCCAGCAGCATATTTAGCGGGACTGATGAAAGCAACTGTAATACCCTCGAAAATCCTTTTTTTAATTATTCGGCCATAATAATGGTCTTAAACCTCAGCAGTTCAAAGTTGTCTGAACGGCTAAATGGTTATTTTGCCTACAGACGAAAACAGATCAATCTCTGAGGCTTATCCGAATTATTTTGCCACAGAAACTCTAATGAAGTTTGGGCATGTCTCTTTGAGAGTACGTGTGTTGCAGACTGATGATCATGATTAGCAATATTGATGCCTGCAGAGCTTGAAAATGTTGATGTCTGGGTTTCAAGGACATGATTTAGTGCTCAGTTTGTATTAGCAATAGCAGATGACAAACTAGAAGTTTCAAAATTATTATAAAATGCAACTGCCTTTCACTTTAGAACGCTGCGAATGTAGGAGCAAAAGATTTTAATATTCTGGCGAACTTAACTTCAAGAAGGGCACATGACATTCACTGAACCGTAGTTTGTACACACTTGCAATTATAAACTCCAAAGTGCAACGTAACTATGCTTAATAATTAAACCAGTTTAAAAAGGGCAACGGGTTCGTTACGCAAGCTCTTCTGCGTTTGAGACCCGATTCTGTTAATAGACACCCGGGTCATCATCGGCAGTGGTAACTTCTTAGAATGCCAACTTTGCATTCCAGAAACGGAGACAGTCGCTTGAGTTAAGAACGCTACCAAAGAATACAAACTATAACACAGAAATGGTTTTCAAGAGTCTGTGTTTATTAGCATTTAAGCGAAGGAGACAGTCGCTTGAGTTAAGAACACTACCAAAGAATACAAACTATAACACAGAAATGGCTTTCAAGAGTCTGTGTTTATTAGCATTTAAGCGAAGAGAATGGAGCTCCTTGAGGTCATGGCAAAGTGGTGCTACGTAAGTTACGCTGGGACCATCCCCTGTCATAGAAAGTTCCTAGCTTGACAACACTCAATCGTACGTAAATAGAGAAAATGGAATACTACAAAAGAATACAAAACTCACAGTAAAGCACAGGAATTGCCTCAGGTGTGTGGTTACGATCATTTTTGCTGACAAAATGTAACACGGCGAGATTATGGCAAAGTGTTATTATGTAAGGTGTGTTGTTCGCATCCTCAGTCATAATTTGAGTTATTTCTAATCTGCCGACTGTTAGCAAATGATAACAGACATGTCGAGAAAAGATATATCAAGCATGAGCCTTCAGGCGAATGCTGATATCGTTTGTGAGACATGTCTGTTATCATTTGCTAACAGTCAGCCTATTAGAAATAACGGTTTTATTACCGTTTATTTCGACCAAAAGACATTTCGAAGCGACACCGCGAATTAGACAGAACAGCCGCAATGCGCTCTTACCTGATTATGCCTGTCAGTCAAAGAATTCTCGTGACCTGGGTCAGCCAATCAGAGTCACACACTTGACGTGATGAATATTCACAAATCAAATGCGTTTGACACACAACAATCTCACAAGATTAGACCATGTTGAACATGCGTTTTCGGTTGCTTCGGTTTTTCTTGTTGAACAGCAGAGAGCGACAGATTTAGAACCGACACCAGACGGATGGGAAATGACGTAAAAATACAATTGACGTAAAGCGAGGGACGCAATTTTACTTGATTTGTCCGAACTTTGACAATTCAGATTCCAAGTGAGCGGGTCGGCATTGCACACTCAGAGGGTGGGTGGTGCCTTGCTGTTCCGTAAAGCACCCACCGACAAAACTCGCTTTTCAGTATTTTTTTTTTAGATAAAGAGAGTATTATCTGACAGCATTTGAAGTGTCATTCTGTAGAAAAAATCACGCTGATATTGTTAATTAATTTTTTTACTTTGTCTTGTTTATCTTTAGCGTGATAAACAAAAAGGGTCCCTGCCCGAACGTTATAACATTTAGAGGGTCACCTAGAATCAGTCCTGATTGGTCAAAAAGCCATACTGTGCACTGGAATGGTAATAACACGCCATAAAAAGCCACAAAAAGTTCCTGGCATAAAAACCCTACCATTCGAAAAACGGAAAAAAAGTCTCTTCAGTTTAGAACGCCGCGGACAACTGATCACTCTGCGCAGCCAACAGCCGGGATGCTGGTATTGACCAAGTGGAAGGATGCTCTGATCCCATGTAAAAGCCTGGGCAGATCTGCAGTGCTATATAACAATACGTCTACGTCTGTGTTTAAAGGCACAGTAAACCATCACAGATACTGTCGGGCTTTTACACACAGTACGTAATTTGAATGCGACTTGCTGTAAGCTTATCTGCAATAGCACGTTATTATGTACCTCTGAATCTATACGAAACAAACGGCTGTGATTCACAAGAACTCTAGCGATGGTGTTTGACTGTTCAGAGGAACTGGCGATAGGCATAAACCGTCGTCTGCTACGAGAACCACGACCTTGCGTGACCCTGCTTCCGGGCTTTTCTTTTTTCAAACTTTCAAAATTTCGAATTGTACTGATCTTGTCTTGATAAAAAAAAGAATTCTTTTATGATTTAAGAATGTTTGTGTAACAAACTGTCAATTTATTATTTAGATTTTAAAAGTTAGGTCTAGCGCCCAAACGCACTACGGTCCGATTTTGAGAGGAGACAATCCGCAAAATTAATTCTTTGAAAATTGCTCGCTCTTTACGTAGGGCACCTAGGATGTTCCCGCTCGGTGAGCGTTCAAATGGAAGGGTGTTTGTACTGTGTGTAAAAGCCTGACAGTATCTGTGATGGTTTACGGGAGGCGTACTGTGCCTTTAAATACCCTTTTGGTTTAAACAGTGTTTATTCAACAATTCATAGATAATTCAACATAATACATGTTAAGGATCAACAACAAGCTCAAGCTTATGGTGGTGACCCTAACAGGAGAATTAAACATACGGATTACAATATCTTGCGACGAGACTTTGACAAATATTTCTTTAAACCAAAACAAAAAACAAAACAAAAATATGCATATATATATAAAACATCAGAAATTGTGAAAGAAACAATTGAAAGTCAGCAGAGACTTTCTTCCGAGATTTGTTAAAATCTCTTAGCAGAGAAATTATATATTAGTATATTTTTTTAAACTATACATATTTGACAAAAGACAAAGGTATAATGGAGACAGGACACGACAATAGAACGGATAAAGAACATAAAAGGGAAAGAGAGAGACAGAGAGAGACAGAGAGAGACAGAGACAGAGGCAGAGAGAAAGAGAGAGACAGAGAGAGACAGAGAGACAGAGACAGAGAGAGACAGAGACAGAGGCAGAGAGAAAGAGAGAGACAGAGAGAGACAAAAGATGACAAAAAGAGGTCAAGAGAAACGTGTTATTCTGGTCTCATTATCAACCATAGTGAGTTCCAAGAGTGACTACCGTCTATCCCAGAAATCGATAAAATCTCCATAATAGTAGCGTCATGGGCGAAACCGTGAGGTACGTAATTACGATGAGTGTTCAGAAAGTTCGCGGCCTAACCATGAAGGCACTACAACTTGTAGTTACCTCATTCTTCCACATAGTCATGTAGAAATGAGACCCTCTTTAATATAAAATTCTGCATTAATGTTGGTGCATTCGTACCGAGTGACCCGTTGAGAATTCCACTAACGAACAACAGCAAAATCACACAAGATAAATAGAAGGATTCTGACTTAAAAAGAAGACTTTTTTTGGAACCTAAAAAAATTGCAGCTTTTCAATTTTGCGAATGTCAGTGGGCTTTCCACTTAAATTTTCCCGTCGCGTCGAACAGGCTCTAAATGTGTGTACGAGAGCTACGTATATTCGCGACGGATTGAGTTCAACTAAGTTTCAAATTGCGTGTTTTTTTAAAGTGCACATTCTTGTTAAACCCAATTGCAAATGCTATTTTCAAATGATTGAATCTAATTGCTGTTTGCAAAAAGTAGTATATTTTAATTATGGTATTGTGTAATCCCCATTAAACACGCTTTTCTGACTGGACGAGGGCTTTTCTTAACTATTTGAATCTAAACGCTGGTTTTTTTTTAAATCTTGTCTGAATTATGACGATATTTTGCACCCAGATATGTCAACGACTGTAACAGAAGGATAATCGTGCCTCAACAAGGCCCCCATCTTGAACCGGCTATGATCATCCTGACCTCAGGTCAAAATGAGTTCGGCTAATTCTATCCCTGACAGGATGCCTTGGTTTTCCTTGTCTGGCGAGGAAATCGATTTTTTACATATTTAGATCTTTTCGTAATGTGTTATGGATATAAGCAGATTCGCGATCGTCGATAATGATTTTTCATGGTGTTGTGTAATTTTTAAATTACAAAGGAATTGATATGTAAGACAGTTTCAAGCGAACTATTTTTCGCGGCTGTATTTACTGTGCAAACAACTCTAAATATGGCAAAAGTGTCACGTGATAATCAACCGTTTGGTTTCGACGCTCGCTGGAGCAGACGATTTTTTCTGACAGTGATGCAACCATATATTACGGTCTCCTTCCGGCAGCAGTCCCAAAATTTCGACTTGTTTTGACCTTAGAACGATGTCTTTATCATAACTGTGAAGAACAGAACGGAGATCACTGTCGAAGTCGGCCAATCTGCAATCATTTTCGTCTCGCGAACACTGCTCGGGAACAACATATGGGAGATAACTCTGTATTCTTGTTTTGATGGATTCGCGTAGGACTTTAGCGTCCGGTCAGAGAGATAACTGGCGATAGCCGTGGAGCGATGATGATCAGAATGGGCTATGAGAACAACGGACACAGGAGGATATAATTATGCAGAGGGACGATTTCATTCATCAATGGTTTTCTGTAAATAAAACAAAACCGTTTAACAGGTTCTTCTCACTAAACGTGAGCTGGGTTTTTTAAGTTTTGAAATCTTGTCTTTTCAACGAAGGCCACTTTTTGCTTTCAGCTATGCAAACCGTTGAAGGATAATAAAAGCAGAGTGATTAATTGGCAATGACGCCAGAGGCGTGATGCCGCGAAAACAGCTTTCGCGTCGGATTAAAAAAACGGAGACAAAGGGACGAAAGGATTCCCTTTTTATATTTAGTCAAGTTTTGACTAAATATTTTAACATCGAGGGGGAATCGAAACGAGGGTATGGTGTATGTGCGTGTGTCTGTGTGTGTGTCTGTGTGTGTGTGTAGAGCGATTCAGACTAAACTACTGGACCGATCTTTATGAAATTTGACATGAGAGTTCCTGGGTATGAAATCCCCGAACGTTTTTTTCATTTTTTTGATAAATGTCTTTGATGACGTCATATCCGGCTTTTCGTGAAAGTTGAGGCGGCACTGTCACGCCCTCATTTTTCAACCAAATTGGTTGAAATTTTGGTCAAGTAATCTTCGACGAAGCCCGGGGTTCGGTATTGCATTTCAGCTTGGTGGCTTAAAAATTAATTTATGACTTTGGTCATTAAAAATCGGAAAATTGTAAAAAAAAAATAAAAATTTATAAAACGATCCAAATTTACGTTTATCTTATTCTCCATCATTTTCTGATTCCAAAAACATATAAATATGTTATATTCGGATTAAAAACAAGCTCTGAAAATTAAATATATAAAAATTATTATCAAAATTTTTTTTTCGAAATCAATTTAAAAACACTTTCATCTTATTCCTTGTCGGTTCCTGATTCCAAAAACATATAGATATGATATGTTTGGATTAAAAACACGCTCAGAAAGTTAAAACAAAGAGAGGTACAGAAAAGCGTGCTATCCTTCTTAGCGCAACTACTACCCCGCTCTTCTTGTCAATTTCACTGCCTTTGCCATGAGCGGTGGACTGACGATGCTACGAGTATACGGTCTTGCTGAAAAAGGGCAGCTACTTGACTAAATATTGTATTTTCGCCTTACGCGACTTGTTACATTTAGTCAAGTTTTGACTAAATGTTTTAACGTAGAGGGGGGAATCGAGACGAGGGTCGTGGTGTATGTGTGTCTGTGTGTCTGTCTGTGTGTGTGTGTAGAGCGATTCAGACTAAACTACTGGACCGATCTTTATGAAATTTGACATGAGAGTTCCTGGGTATGAAATCCCCAGACGTTTTTTTCATTTTTTCGATAAATGTCTTTGATGACGTCATATCCGGCTTTTCGTGAAAGTTGAGGCGGCACTGTCACGCTCTCATTTTTCAACCAAATTGGTTGAAATTTTGGTCAAGTAATCTTCGACGAAGCCCGGACTTCGGTATTGCATTTCAGCTTGGTGGCTTAAAAATTAATTAATGACTTTGGTCATTAAAAATCGGAAAATTGTAAAAAAAATATCTTTTTAATAAAACGGTCCAAATTTACGTTCATCTTATTCCCCATCATTTTCTGATTCCAAAAACATATACATATGTTATATTTGGATTAAAAACAAGCTCTGAAAATTAAAAATATAAAAATTATTATCAAAATTAAATTGTCCAAATCAATTTAAAAACACTTTCATCTTATTCCTTGTCGGTTCCTGATTCTAAAAACATATAGATATGATATGTTTGGATTAAAAACACGCTCAGAAAGTTAAAACGAAGAGTGGTACAGAAAAGCGTGCTATCCTTCTCAGCGCAAGTACTACCCCGCTCTTCTTGTCAATTTCACTGCCTTTGCCGTGCGCGGTGGACTGACGATGCTACGAGTATACGGTCTTGCTGCGTTGCATTGCGTTCAGTTTCATTCTGTGAGTTCGACAGCTACTTGACTAAATGTTGTATTTTCGCCTTACGCGACTTGTTACATTTCGTCAAGTTTTGACTAAATGTTTTAACATAGACGGGGAGACAAGGGTCGTGGTGTATGTATGTGTGTGTGTGTGTGTGTGTGTGTGTGTGTGTGTGTGTGTGTGTGTGTGTGTGTGTGTGTGTGTGTGTGTGTGTGTGTGTGTGTGTGTGTGTGTGTGTGTGTGTGTGTAGATCGATTCCAAGCAAACTACTAAACCGATCTTCATAAAACTTTACATAAACATTCTCACAGATAATATCCCCAGACTATTTTTCTTTTCTTGGATAAATGTCTTTGATGACGTCATATCCGGCTTTCAGGGAAATTTGAGGCGGCACTGTCACGCCCTCACTTTTTAACCAAATTGATTAAAATTTAGTTAAGCTATCTTAGACAAAGGCCGGACTTTGGTATTGCATCTCAGCTTGGAGGCGTAAAAATTAATAAATGATTTCGGTCATTAAAAATCTGAAAATTGTAATTAAAAATATTTTTTTAGATATCGATCCAAACATAATTTCATCTTATTCTTCCTTATTTTCTGATTCCAAAAACATATGATTATGTTATATTCGGATTAAAAAACAAGCTTTGAAAAGTAAAAATATGAACCGGGTGGCCGAGTGGTAACGCACTTGCGCTCGGAAGCGAGAGGTTGCGAGTTCGACCCTGGGTCAGGGCGTTAGCAATTTTCTCCCCCCATTCCTAACCTAGGTGGTGGGTTCAAGTGCTAGTCTTTCGGATGAGACGAAAAACCGAGGTCCCTTCGTGTACACTACATTGGGGTGTGCACGTTAAAGATCCCACGATTGACAAAAGGGTCTTTCCTGGCAAAATTGTATAGCCATAGATAAAAATGTCCACCAAAATACCCGTGTGACTTGGAATAATAGGCCGTGAAAAGTAGGATATGCGCCGAAATGGCTGCGATCTGCTGGCCGATGTAAATGCGTGATGTATTGTGTAAAAAAAAATCCATCTCACACGGCATAAATAAATCCCTGCGCCTTGAATATGTGCGCGATATAAATTGCATAAAAGATTAAAAAAATTAAAAATAAATAAATCCCTGCGCTTAGAACTGTACCCACGGAATACGCGCGATATAAGCCTCATATTGATTGATTGATTGAAAATAATAATTAAAATTAAATTTCGATTATCGATTTTAAAAACAATTTCATCTTACTCCTTATCGGTTCCTGATTCCAAAAACATATATATATATATATATACTAGATGAATACCCGCTTCGCCGGGTACGGCTTTGCCGGGAAGAAGTCGAGCCGAATACACGGCTGCGCCGGGGACCCGGCTTTGCCGGGTGTACGCCGGCTTCGCCGGCGCACCGCACGAAGGAAGGGAGATAAACGCGCAAAACACAGGAGAAGAGTGACCTTCTAAAAATAGTATATCGGGAATATGGATTGAGCGTTGTCGACAGTGACCTTCTAAAAATAGAAATATGGATTGACGCCACACGAAGGAAGGGTGATAAACGCTGAAAACACTGGAGAAGATAAGGAAGAGTTACTGGGAATGGATCCAGAGAAAAACCAAAATCGGTTCAGCGCTGCGCGCTGAGAGCACGTGTTGAAATATCTCATCGACCAGGTTGTGTCTGGGGTGTACCTGAATATGGCCACCAAATTTGATAGAGATCCATCGAGAACTTTGGCCGTGCATCGCGGACACTCACACACACACACACACACACACACACACACACACACACACACACACACACACACACACACACACAAGTCGTATATATATATATATATAGATGTTATGTTTTGGATTAAAAACAAGCTCAGAAAGTTAAAAAGAATAAAGATACAGGGAAGTGTGCTATCCTGCTCAGCGCAACCACTACCGTGCTATCCTGGGCCCGTATGCTTATGGGGGAAGTTCGCGACAACTCCCGAAGTTTTGAGTGACATCGTAAGTACTTGCCTCACTTTCGTATGCATGGGCCGGAAAAAGGGTTTACTTCGAAGCAAAGCGAGGAAGTAACTCAGGGTAGTTTGTGACTACTTCTAATGTTTTGAGCGACATCGGAAGTACATCCTCACTTTCGCATGCATGGGACGAAAAAAGAGTTTACTTTGGAAGCTAACGAGGAAGTAAATGAGGGTAAATGTACTTCAGCCAGACCCAGTAGTAAACACGCTACTTCCACAGTTTCTCGGTGCAAAAAGGCAGGGCTTTTCTTCAGTTTTTCATATCAAACCGAGCTGACGCAAATGAAAGTTCCAAAGACATAAAAATAGAAGGAAAAGTCGGATCTTGTGCATGCATTTCGTGCAAATTTCCCTGAAAACAAACCTGAGTTGCCAGCTTTGACTTTTGTTTGTTCTGGGTCATTGGCCACCACTCTTTCATTCCCGCTCATACGAGGGGGTTACTGTGTTTCTATGAAAAATGGGCTCGTTTTGTGCATGTGTGAGTGTGTGTTTGTGTGTGTGTGTGTGTGTGTGTGTGTGTGTGTGTGTGTGTGTGTGTGTTTGTGTGTGTGTGTGTTTGAGTGTAAGTTTCTGCTGTTGTTTTTGTCATTGCTTTATGTGTGTGTGTGTGTGTGTGTGTGTGTGTGTGTGTGTGTGTCTGTGTGTGTGTGTGTGTGTGTGTGTGTGTGTGTGTGTGTGTGTGTGTGTGTGTGTGTGTGTGCTCGAGTGTTGAAGTGTAAGTTTCTGCTATTTTTTTTGTCATTGCTTTATCTGTGTGTGTGTGTGTGTGTGTGTGTGTGTGTGTGTGTGTGTGTGTGTGTGTGTGTGTGTGTGTGTGTGTGTGTGCGTGCGTGTGTGTGTGTTGTGTGTGTGTGCGTGTGTTCGACGGTGTGTGTGTGTGTGTGTGTGTGTGCACCCCATCCCCCCTTACCACACACTATTATGAGCTGAGTATTTGTGCCTCGATATTTTATTGATGTTCTTACGTTTTAGGTTGTTTATTATGATTCACCACACCCGAGTTTCTCGTAATTGAGATAATACAGTGTTCGCTCAATAAATTGAGTGAGCAGTGGCACATTTTCAACGCTCCAAAAACTACTGAGCAACCCCAAAACAAATTTTGTTCCCCAAAAATGAAAATATTCTTAGATAACTCTTCCGCATACGTATGTAAACAACAAATTCCGGAATTCACATCGACAACCTGTTGACTGTTTCTGACACAAATCACATGGTGATAGATGTTTTTAACGCCCCCACTGTTAAACCACGGACTTTAGATGAGGCAAATCACATTGAACTGCATGCAATACATATAGCATAACAAAATGTAAGTGCAGACATTATCCTCGCAGCGGTAGCAGCCGTGTTTTCCATTGGTAAACGGAAAAATGTGAGCGACTATGACAGCCAGACCATAATGCATAGCTCGTGCAGCATCGTTGTTCCGATTACCTGAATGGTAGTTAATTACGCTCAGTTCTACCTGGGGAGGCTTGCGTGCATGCAATTTGGGATGAACAGTGTCGGAGTTTTGTAATATTTTTGTGTTCATTGTTCTTCCTCTACCTCTGAGTTCCTTAGCTTCAAAAGGGCATATGTTATGATGAGAGTGTTGCGTGTCCGTCTTCAAGGGTGTGCGAACTAAGTATACATAGATCTGTGCGTTTTAAAGTCGCTAGACTTTCGCGAGGAAACTAGGGCGCATCGGTATTTTCGCATGCATTCCTACAACAATGGGGGCGGTACGATTCCGTACACTGAGAGTGTGGATTAAACTTTAAAAATGGGAATTTCAGACAATCCCCCGCCGTACTACTAGGCCTCGAATCATACGTGAAACTATATACGTGTCAACATGTATGACTATTTTTAGTCCTTTTGTATAATGTAAAATTTTACATAATGAGTTTTTCTGCACCTCATGTAAATGAGAAAGTATGTGTATAAACAGAAAACACACAGTTACCATGTTTGAAATCACGTGTTTATTGATTGATTAAAATTTTGGAGAAAAAAAAAGAGAGAAAAAAAGAAAAGAGGAATGGAGAGAGAGAGAGAAAGAAAGAGAAAGAGAAGAGATCTAAGAAAAGAAGTGAGAAAGTAAAAGAAAAGAAGAAGAAGAAATGAGAAAAGAGAGAGAAGAGAAGAAAAATAAAAGAAAAAAGAAGAAAAGAGAGAGAAAAAAAGAGAAAAAACTAGGCCTCGAATCCAGGCCAATAGTGTCAAACTGTTACTAAGCCAGCACACTACACACTGAGCTGCGTGCCAACCCTTCCTGCTATTCAGTGTCGATGAACAGTATTTTTCAGATATGCTAGCGTATTACCAGAATGTCAACAACGGTCGAATATTTTTTTAGTCAATATACAGGCGAGTATTTTATTCGCCATGGCGAATAGAAACGTGTAACTGGCGAGTAGAAATGTTCATGAACTCGCCAAGTGCGAGTGCAGTTGCTGAAACAAATTGGTTTGGCTGGTAAAGTTTGCTCTCCGGCGAGTACACCACTTGTTGGACTTTCAGGGCTGAATATAGCGTCGAAAGTATTTGTCATGTTCGTAATGTGTGTTAGGAGAAGGTGAGCAATGGTACTCTTAATTTACTTAATTACGGTACACATTATCACCACGAAGGGCCATATCAGGGCGGTGCTGATTTGACATAGAACGTGCGCCACACACAAGACAGAAGTCGCAGCACAGGCTTCATGTTTCACCCAGTCACATTATTCTGACACCGGACCAACCAGTCCTTGCACTAACCCCATAATGCCAGACGCCAGGCGGAGCAGCCATTAGATTGCCAATTTTAAAGTCTTAGGTATGACCCGGCCGGGGTTCGAACCCACGACCTCCCGATCACGGGGCGGACGCCTTACCACTAGGCCAACCGTGCCGGTTACAATTAGGACGTCTACTTCACATTTTCAATGATGCCGCACAATAACCTCGTACGAGGAGTCAAGATCACGCCTCAATTTGAGCACAGAAACAAACGTTTAATCAATAAAAGCTGGTTATTGCGCTGGGCGTTTGCAAAACCAGCCTGAAAACGAGAATTGTCATTTTGAGAGAGACAGACAGACAGACAGACAGACAGACATACTGACAGACAGTCAGAGACAGAGACAGAGATAGAAACGGACAGAGAGAGAGACACAGAGAAAGAGAGACAGACAGACAGAGACAGACAGACAGACAGACAGAGAGACACAGACAGAGTCATTCCCTAATTATTCGTTTCTCTAACCGAAACGGTGAAGTTTGACAATTACTATAATCTTGAAATTCAATTTCATCCGTGTGTTTGAGTTCCGAGACGTCAGGGAGTTTATGGGTTGATTTAAACTTGTGTGGTTCTTGAGAATGAACCATGAACAAATTCTTAATTTATTCCACATGGTTTGTTGTGTAAGAACCATTATTTGATCATTGATGCCGAACAAAATTATGTTTTGCCGCACCACATTTTCCCTGCGATTTTGTCCAAATTCTCTTAGAGAGATAGCCGATTGCTTGTCAATGTATTTGATGCTTTGTTTCCAAATTTTCCCAGGAGGACACTTGGGTGTGGGTGTATTTCCTCTATTTTGCCGCGGTCATAGGAATGACAGTGAGTTTCTTGGTTATTAACGAGAACGGTAATAATCCTGCTAATAGGCTAGTTCATATTCATGACAGAAATGTCCATGACTTCGCTTATATCACCCACATACACACGCCTCTTACAACTCCGCACACACCCGCACACACACCCACACACACCCGCACACACCCACACACACCCACACACACCCACACACACCCGCACAAACCCACACACACCCGCACTCCCACCCCGACCCCTCCAATGAAATGAGGTGCATGTAATGAGACATCATTGCCTTTGGATCAAGTGGTAAGTGTCCCTTACATTTCGTGACGTCACGATATATCATTAAGTGACAGTTTATGACAGAGAAACATCAGCTATGTCGAAAATCTGACGAAGAACATATAGTGTCCTCTTCTGGAAGGTGTCCCCTCATTGGATGAGACTAAATTACGGTACACATTATCACATACACACGTACAGCACAGAAACATCAAAATCACACGTCACCACAATATAGAGACAGACACTGAAACAGACAGACCACAACCTATACCTCAACACACACACAAACATACATCCACGCGCCTGGCCCCCTTCCCCCTTCCCCACTCCCCCCTCCCCCCTACCCGATCACCGACACTCCATCACACACACACACACACACACACACACACACACACACACACAAACAAAACAAACCTTGGCATTACAGCGGGCCTGGCACCTGCCGCCGACAATCAACTGCTCCAATATGGTCAGTCCGCCCCCACTCTCCGCCGCCGCACGGTTCAAATCCACCAGTAGTACCACCAAGAGCAGCATCAGTCGAACCAGCACCCCACTTAGCCCCAAGGAGCACCACTCAGTACAAAAAACCCGTGGTCCTGGTATCCGTCCACTTTCACCCTTCGGTACGCCGGGTCCTTTGGTCATGGGGGTCGTTTTCCTCCTAGCATCGTAAGGTGAAGAGTTTGTGTCCACATCGTAAGCCATCTTTCTGGCTGTCCGTCAATTGCCGTTGCTATGTGATAATAACTCGTGCGTTTCTCTTTGTCGTTGACATCAGTGTTGAAAATGTAGACAACTTCACAATGGGTCTGTAGGTGAAGGTATCGCGAAGACAAAGAAACCTACCATGCACGTCATTTACCGTGATGTCTGTGTAAGGGTCGTGAGATGAAGCCTCTCACTTCATTATCGTAATTTGTTTTTGGTTTCTTCACAGACGTCACGGAGAGTCTGCTGCTGCAACTCGAAAAATCATCATGCAATAAAACTAAACTAAAGAACAGTCAAACACAAATATCATAAAGCGAAAGAAAGAACAAGTCGCGTAAGGCGAAATTACTACATTTAGTCAAGCTGTCGAACTCACGGAATAAACTGAACGCACTGTATTTTTTCACCAAGACAGTCCAGCTTCGTCAATCCCCGCGAGAAGGAAATCGCTCACCTCCCACGTGCAAAACGCAGTGAAATTAACACGCCAGAATAGCGCGGTGGCGTATTGTGCTAAGCAGGAAAGCGCGCTTTTCTATATTCTTGTTAACTTTCTGAGCTTGTTTTTAAATACAACCTATCATATCTATATGTTTTTGGAATCAGGAAATGATAAAGAATAAGATGAAATCATTTTTGGATCGATTTCTTAAATTTTAATCGTAAGACTAATTAATCTATTTTTGTTAATTGTGATCACATTTTAGGAGTAAACATGACATATGTATATATTTTTAGATTCAGAATGTGATGAAGAATACGATGCAATCCATTTCAAATCTGTTTGCGAAAAATCGATTTTAATGACAACTTTAATTAGCAAACTCATTAATTAATTTGTAAGCCTCCAATGTGAAATGCAATACCAAAGTCCGGGCTTCGTCGAAGATTACTTGACCAGAATTTCAACCAATTTGTATTAATCTAGTTGGGTTTTTTGCAATTTTATTTTTAAGCAATATTTTAATTAACAAATAAGTCAATTAACTTTCCCGATT
Organism: Littorina saxatilis; assembly: GCF_037325665.1. Lineage (NCBI taxonomy): Eukaryota > Metazoa > Mollusca > Gastropoda > Littorinimorpha > Littorinidae > Littorina > Littorina saxatilis. The sequence goes on along the minus strand of NC_090256.1, from coordinate 51,166,170 downwards.
TGAAGCCGAAATGCAATCCCATAGACCTGAACGAGTCAAAGAAAGTTTGACAAAAAAGTTTAATCAATTAGATGGGTAAATGCAGTCCCCACAGTGCCGCCTCAAAGGCAACAATAACAACAAATGGAAAAACAAGTGTGGGGATTTCATCTGGAAGCATTCACAAGTAAAGTTGCATAAATATATGTCCATTAGTTTTCTGTAAATCGCTCCACACACACACACACACACACACACACACACACACCATCATCACCTCAATTTCAATTCCCAGTCTATTGCAATACATTAAGTCAAGTATTGATGAAATGGAAAAGTTACACGTGGTGTTACCACTTCTTCTCGGTAGACCCTCTGGAACAATTTGTATTTTTCTTTCCCCTCATGTCCTATGTCTCTCTCTTTTCTGTCTCTGTCTGTCTGTCTGCCTGTGTGTGTGTGTGTGTGTGTGTGACGGTGTGTGTGTGTGTGTGTGTGTGTGTGTCTGTCTCTCTCTCTCTCTCTCTCTCTCTCTCTCTCTCTCTCTCTCTCTCTCTCTCTCTCCGCCGCACCCCCTCACCCCCTTTTACATTTAGTCAAAACTTGACTAAATGTTTTAACATAGACGGGGAATCGAGACGAGGGTGGTGGTGTATGTGCGTGTGTATGTATTTGTGTGTGTGTGTGTGTGTGTGTGTGTGTGTGTGTGTGTGTGTGTGTGTGTGTGTGTGTGTGTGTGTGTGTGTGTGTGTGTGTGTGTGTGTGTGTGTGTGTGTGTGTGTGTGTAGAGCGATTCAGATACTGGACCCGATCTAAATAAAATTTCACATGAGAGTTCGTTGGTATGATATCCCCACACGTGGTTTTTTTTTTTCGATGAATGTCTTTGATGACGTCATATCAGGCTTTTTGTGAAAGTTGATGCAGCACTGTCACGCCTTCATTTTTCAATCAATTAGATTGAAATTTTGGTCAAGTAATCTTCGACAAAGTCCGGACTAGGGGATTGAATTTCAGCTCTGCTGCGTAAAAATTAGTTAATAAAGTTTGCTCATTAAAGTTGTCATTAAAATCAAATTTTCAATAACAGATTTAAAATTGATTGCATCGTATTTTTCATCACATTCTGAATCTGAAAATATATACATAGGTCATGTTTACTCTTAAAATGTGATTACAATTAACGAAAATATGTGAATTAGTACTACGATTAAAATTTATAATTTCCTGATTCAAAAAACACATAGATATGATATGTTGTATTCAAATCAATCTCAGAAAGTTAAAAAGAATACAGAAAAGCGCGTTTTCCTACTTAGCGCCATACCCTAAAGTGCTATTCTGGCTTGTCAATTTCACTTCGTTTTGCACACGTGTGAAAATGTGAGCGATTTTCTTCTCGCGGCGATTGACGAAGCTGTCTTGTCTTGGTGAAAAAAATACAATGCGTTCAGTTTCATTCTGTGAGTTCAACAGCTTGACTAAATGTAGAAATTTCGCATTACGCGACTTGTTGTTTTGGGGTTTTTGCTCTTGACTGTGAGTCAACTGTGCAGTAATTGTGACGGGCGGAGTGTTTATCGATTGAAAGGCATCTTTCACATCCTCTCGGCCCTTCTAATCACAGAAAACAGCGGCCTACTCAAGCTGTCCTTCTCTTCTGCTGGCCCAGCCTGCCCAATATCATCGTCGATTAATCTTTCTGTTTAGCTTCTTAGATGTCCCATTGGGCCCCGGCTGGAAGCCAGAGATGTGATTTGGGTTCAGGAGAATCTGTGGTCATCTCATGTCTGGTGTATATTGACCTAATCTGAAAATAGAAAAGAGATATATGAGACAAAAAAGATTAAGAACTGATGTGTATCTTCGCTTGTTTTTTTTTAACCCTGCTTTACTATTTGCCTATGATAGCTTTTTTTCTCTGTCTGTCTGTCTGTCTGTCTGTCTGTCTGTCTGTCTGTCTCTCTCTGTCTCTCTTTATCTCTCTTTATCTCTCTCTCTTTATCTCTCGCTCTCTTTATGTCTCTCTCTCTCTCTATCTCTCTCTCTCTCTCTCTCTCTCTCTCTCTCTCTCTCTCTCTCTCTCTCTCTCTCTCTCTCTCTACCTCCCTTCCTCACTCCCTCCCTTCCTCACTCCCTCTCTTCACTTTTCTTTTCAAGATCATAGGTCTTTGGTTTTCTTATTTACTTTCTGTTTAAGGTTCAGCAGCCGATATATATTTTCTTTAATTTCCCCTTTGTTAATGTGACAGGGGAGGCTACCGCTCCTTTCACAACGGACTCTGCACCCGGGTTGTTGGCCTTTAAAGTCAACACCTGTGGTTTGTAGAGTTCTGTTTGTGATGGGGTCTGGTGGTTTCCGATTGTCTGTATGTTCATGGAAACCTTCGGCTTTTGCATAACAGTTTTTATAGTGCTAAGAAATTAGCCCTAACATTTTCAATCCTGTTTGATTGCACTTCGCTTCCCGAGGTGATCGTAGTGTTTCGGCACACGGTTACATTAATAAGAAGACTTTCAGGGAATAAAGTCTTCTATGGTAAGTAGAATAATCACCATATGGTATTGGACGTATTTTTACCACTTTAGCGCTAGTGAATAACACGTCTCTTCGTTTCATTTGTGGATAAGACTAAAAAAGAGAATCGTCGAGAAAAGAAGAACTTCTTGAAAAACTGAACCGTACTTTTCTCAAATATGAAAACTTTTTTAAACCTACGATTTTGTATCTCATATTTCAGTATTTGGAACAAGTTGTATCAGGTCTCAAATATGTGTGTGTATGTGTGCGTGCGTGTGGTGTTTTTGTGTGTGTGCGTGTGGTTTTGTGAGTGTGTGTGTGTGTGTGTGTGTGTGTGTGTGTGTGTGTGTGTGTGTGTGTGTGTGTGTGTGTGTGTATGTGTGTGTGTGAGTGTGTGAGTGCGTGCATGCGTACATGTGTGCGTGCGTACATGCGTGCGTGCGTACATGCGTGCGTGCATGCGTGCGTGCGTGCGTGCGTGTGTGTGCGTTCGTGCTTGCTTGCTTGCTAACTTGCTTGCTTATTTTTTTTTCTTGTTTGCTTGCTTGCTTGCTTCTTAATTACTTTCTTGCTTCTTTATTTGCGTGCTTGTTTGTTTGTTTGTTTGTTTGCTTGTTTTCTTGCTTTCTTGCTTATTTGTTTGTTTGCTTGTTTTCGTTAGTCTAGACGTCTCTTTCCTTAGTATCCCTTTCTTTCGTGTACATCGCCACCTTCGGAGCAAGTGAAGGTAACTTTGTATCAAACCTATTCATATCACTTACAAAAGTATCCGTGCTTCGTTCCCCACTGCACACGGCTTACGTGATACAGGGAGTCTGAGTCAGAGTTTTAAATCAGGGGATCTAAGAAAAAAAACAGATATAAAAAGACCAATGAAGAAGGATGCTCCCCGAATAAAATAAAAAGAAAAGAAAAGAATAGAAAAAAAGGAATCAAGCAAAAAAAAGATGGGTTGCAGCAACCTAAATGCAACTGTTATTTATAAAACAAAAAATAAGGGGATCTAAGGATCTAGGAATATGTAGAGGTTACATGCCGAGTCTCAGTGATTATTAAAAATAATGGTCGAAGTTAGCGGATCATGAAAAATGCGAGCTTCAGCGACCGCGAACTGAGACCATTACTTTTAATAATCACTGAGACGAGGTGTGTAACCTCTTTATTCCTCCTTTCTTCAGTTATTCAAAGTTAAACGTGAGTATGTTGTTCCGGTTTACACTTAATTGATGATAATGAATTGCAGTTTGTCATTGATGATCAGCTTTTTTTCTAAATGTTACTTTTGAAGATTAGAGGCAAATGTATTTCTTACGCATGTTTTAAGAAAAAAGAAGAGCATAAATTGGAAGCAAAACTTATGTCCAGCATTAAGTTTTTGGAGGAAAATTTGTGTCAAGATGATGTGCATATTTTGGAACACAAAAAAGAGGAGCTCAGAGAGCATTGAGAGGGAAAAAGTTAAATGGGATGATTGTTAGGTCAAGGGCGAAGTGGATATATGAAGGAGAGAAGAGCACAAAATATTTGTGTAGTTTGGAAAAGCGAAATGTTTTGCAAAAATCCACGAACTTTTTGCAGAATGACTCTGGTGAATTAGTACACGATAGCGATTTGATAATAAAAGAAACGAAGAGTTTTTATGAGCGGTTGTATATGTCACGGGAGGATGACCTGATGCAGTTTAACTTAAGTGATTTGATAACACCAACGGTATTGTCAAAAGAGGATAGTGAAAACGTCATGGAAGGTTGTATTACATTACAAGAAGCGTTGTTTGCATTGAAAGAAATGATAAAAGTCCTGGCTCTGATGGTTTTACCACAGAATTTTATAAATTCTTTTTCAAAGATTTGGGAGTTTTTCTTGTACGTTCACTGAACTATGGTTTTCAGTCAGGAGAACTGTCTGCCACGCAGAAAGAGGGGGTCATAATTTGTATTCCCAAGGAAGGAAAAGATAAGCAGTTTCTAAAAAATTGGAGGCCAATAACTCTCCTTAATATTGCCTACAAAATTGCTTCTTCATGTATTGCCAACAGATTAAAGGCAGTTATTCCCAAGTTGATTAGTAAAGATCAGACTGGTTTCTTGAAGGGAAGGTCCATTGGTGATAATATTAGGTTGTTGTATGATACAATAGCATATGCAAATGAGCATAGAGTGCCTGGTCTTCTCTTGTTGGTTGATTTTGAGAAGGCCTTCGATAGCATTTCCTGGACCTGTATGAGCAAGGTTTTAACGGCTTTTCAAATTGGAGAAGATGTACAAAGATGGGTTGCAACTTTTTATAATAAAATAAAATCATGTATGTCTGTGAATGGTCAATATTCAGAATGGTTTCAGGTAAAAAGGGGTACCAGACAAGGGGATCCCCTATCTTGTTATCTGTACCTTCTCTGTGCGGAGGTGCTTGCACTTATGATATATCAAAATGTAAAGGTAAAAGGTATTAAGATAAGGAATGAAGAAATTCTACTTTCTCAGTTTGCTGACGACACAACTTTTTTCCTTGATGGTAGTAAAGATTGTTTTGATGCTTGTGTTGAAACGCTGCAGTTATTTGCATCAGTCTCTGGCCTTAATATAAATTTTGATAAAACCGTAGTTGTGTGGATAGGAGCCCGGTGTTTTTCAAATGTGAAATATAAACCAGAAATGAAATGAAATTGGAATCCTGCTACTTTCAAGGTTCTTGGTGTTCTTTTTACATGTGATTTGAAAAATATTGTTGAATTGAATTTTGACATGAAGTTAAATGAAATAAAAAAAATATTTCAAATTTGGTCAAGAAGGAATATATCAACATTTGGAAAGATTGTTGTGATAAAAACTCTTGCAATGTCCAAAATAACCCACTTGTTAAAAAACCTGCTGGACCCGGATGAAAAGTTTTAAAAAGACTTGAATGCCACGATAAGATAAAACGTTTAACAATATGTCAGTTGTATGAAGATGGCGGTTTGAAAATGATTGATGTGAAGTCATTCCTCGCAAGTTTTAAAATTAGCTGGCTAAAGCGCATATTGTGTAATGGTGGAAAAGTAACACAAATGTTGTATGCAATATGTCCATTGGTTAGAAAAGTTAAGCAATATGGTGGAGAGTATGCAAATGTTTTGATGTTGAGGGTGAAAAATCCCTTTTGGGCTGACGTCTTTTGACATTACAAGATGTTGTATGACAAGAGTGTGCCCCTTACATTAGAACAGTTCGTTTCAGAACCATTACATTATAACAGAAGTATATGTAGAGCTGGTAAATGTATTTGTATGTTAGATTGGATAGAAAATGGAATTGTTTCTGTGGGACACTTGTTAAGCGACAATGGATATTTAAGTTATGATGATTTTAAGCAACTATATCCAAATGTTTATGTTGATTTTGTGTTATATGAAGGCTTACTTGCCTCAGTAAAGGCATATCAGAGAAAATTGAAATTGACATTAGATGAAAAATATGATGTAAGGGAGACTTGTGTTTGGTCTTTTTTGAGTAATAGCAGGGTAAATCAGATTTATTTTTTTATTATTAAAGACCTATCACCAGTAACAGCCCTGGAGAAGTGGGAACGCGAGTTAGATAAGGCCATGGTTTTTCAAAAAATTAAAAAAAGCACAACTGACCAGAAGCTCCGCTGGTTCCAATACAAAATTTTGTACAGAATTTTACCAACAGGACGTTTCCTGTTCTTGCGGAAATTAGTTGATACGCCATTATGTCCGCTATGTAATCAAGCAGAAGAAACAATATCTCACATGTTATGGCAGTGTGTAAAGATTCAGGATTATTGGTCTGATGTACTTACATGGTTAACTACAAATTGTTCCCACTGTCATGGAGTGCAGTTCTCGTTGGAGCTAATTATATGTGGTGTAAAGATTAAGACAGAATTTTGGATTCAATGATTTTGATTGCTAAATACATTATTTTTTTAGCAAAATTACAAGGGAGAGAACCTACCGTCACAGTATCATCCGTAGCAGTAGTACTATCACAAAGCACGCTGGTTCCAAAATAAACGACACACAATACTAAGAAGTGGTAAAGTTAATCACGACCAAAAGGTCCAAGATGTGTGGGACGCCGTGATTGCTTTTTCGCAAATAGCAACTATGCAGGGAAGGCGGTAAATCACGTCTTGTCAGGGAGAGGGAAACAAAGTAACGATACTAGCCCAGAAGACCTATGAAAAGGATCAGAAAAGAAGAAAAACAGGAACAGCAATTTAGATGATCAAACAAAACGGACAGATTGATTGCTATACAATACAGACAGACAGTTGTAAAACCAGTTTTAAGCGGCGATTCTCTTGCCAGACTTGAAGGCCAGTGCAGCTATCGGAGCTACCTCCTAATGCGGTAAGAGCAGTTTGGTTAAAGCTAACCAATCAGTAAGCGCGATAAAAAAAAAAGTCTGCGCAAAATCTTCACCTAGTCATGGCCGAGTCGAGCAGTGCTCAACTGAGGTTTAGAGTCGCTGCTGAATCTGGCCTTAATCGGACCTAAATCGCTCGTGCCGTTCACATGGCAGACTTTTCGCCGACTTTGCCTCGACTATTCGGGGGCGATTTTCAAACGACAACAGTTGGGGTGGGGGGGGGCGTAACAAACATCAGATTAAACAGCTGTAATGTGTATGCCTAGAAGGGCAAACTACTCTGCGACACCCTTTCACTCACAGAAAACGTTTCCGCGGGATGATTATCATCAGAATGATTAAAAGGTTTTAAACAACAACGTGCATTATTCTTTTCTCTTGTCAAACGCAACTTGAGTAGGAGCAAAACAAATAAACAATCACATTAACAACCTTTTATGAGCAGGAAAAATCATGCTTGATGGGATAGAAGTCTTTATGGAGACAAAGAATAAAAGATTGTGACCCAGTTTAAATATGAGGGGGGAAAAAACCATTTTTTTTCATTAGCAGTATTAATCATGCAAGATGGAAAATAACTCAATATGAAGAGAAAAATGTATTGTGACCAAGCTTTGGTGCGAGCAAAACAAGCACATAAACAGGCTTTTAGAGGCGGTGATTATGATTGCTTGATGGGAACGACCGCTTTCATGAGAACAAAAGAAAACATTGTGAACAAACAAACAAACAAACAACCTTTTATAAGCATTGATAATCATTATTGATAGGAGAGAACTCTACATGGAGACACATTAATAAAGGAGTCCTCGATAGAAAAAAGAAACACCAATGGTTTCAAGTTTTACATCCAAATACCGCCAGGTTTGAAATGGAATAAGAACATCCTACAACTTAAAACCGTGCCAAAATTCAACAGCTAGCAGCTTTGTTTGCCGAATGAGAATGCTCCGTTGTTTAAATTCTGTACGTGAAATCTATGTCAATCGGCTAATTTCATGTTGCAAACAATGCTCTTCCTGCACAAAATCCAACCATGTTGTTGATTTTCGGTATGAGTCCAAGTAAAAGATTGCTCTAACTCTATGTGAACGCTTGGGCAGATCTGTAACGAGAACGTCAGGGCCGGACTAGGCGAAGAGGAGGGGGGGGGTTGCCAGTGATGGCCCAGGGGGATGTCCCCCCTGGCGGCAGGGGCGGATCAGTTCATTTTATGACTGGGTTTTTTCAAAAGTATATTGTGAAGCCGGATATGGGTGTGAAGGCGCGAAGCTCCGAGCCGACGGCGCGAAGCGCCGAGCCGACGGCGCGAAGCGCCGAGCCGACGGCGCGAAGCGCCGAGCCGACGGCGCGAAGCGCCTAGCTTGCTAGGGGGGTCCGGGGGCATGCCCCCCCCGGAAAATTTTGAAAAAAAGGATGCAAAATGGTGCAATCTGGTGCATTCTGAGGATGATCATTACCAGTTTCAGGCAGCAGATTTTGTCACTGATTAATACCCCAAAAATTGAAAATCAATGTAAAATAAAGAAATGCATACCTCATTCAATATTTTTATTTTTTGGCTGGGGGGGGGGTCCGGAAACCCTAGAACCCCCCCCCCCCCCCCCCTCGTTGTGGGGGTCAGGGGGCGAAGCCCCCTGAAGCTGACGGGTAGGTCATATTCTGAGATAGGAAAATGGTCGCTCCTTGCATGAAACGGCATAAAATAAGCAATAATAAAAAATAAAAAAAATAAGTAAGGTACATGTTTAGGCTAGGGGGGGGGGGGTGCGCAACCCCCATAACCCCCCCGGTAGTCCGGCCCTCAACATTATTGCATGTATACACAAGAAGGAGTGTACCTTCAACTTTTCAAACCTACACCTTTGTAAACTGATTCGTAAATGTGTAGCGAAAGCAACATGACTGTGTTGCTTTTAAAGTATACAATTGGTCTCCATAGTCGCTCAATCTCAAAACGTCTGGACCAGTATCACACCCAGTATCACACCCACACACACACTCACACACACACATACACACACACACACACACACATACACACACACACACACACACAGACAGACACACACACACACACACACACACACACACACACTCTCTACTTCAACTTCCACCGTCCACTTCAAGAACTACCTCCATCCCACCCACCCCCTACCTCCGCAACCACACAGATCATCTCCCTTGCAACGCAATTCTACTCCTCAGGGATCCTGATATTTCCGGGCGGCAGACGCATCAATTCTAATGCAAACTGCCCATTATGCAGGCGGAAAACCGGATGGCAGACACATTTTTCTTCCGCGAAAAAAAAGATACTTTTTGGGGGGAAATAGTGCCATGAGATTAATAAATTAAAACAATCGTTTGACATGCATAAAAAGCTCGATTTTTATATAAACATAGTAGGAAGAAACGAAAATCACCCCTGAAGATCTCAGAAAAAAAATTCAGTTTGAAGTACCCATTCGTGATGTTGAATATACCCCTGGCAGACACTACGCTGCTAATACTCGAGCTCGCACGCACGCAGGCAGACACACTATAGACCATGAATTGTTTTTCTTCAGAAAATGTTCATCGAGATGAATTTTTTTCAAATGTGCATAATAGAACAAAATGTAAGAAGTTTTTTTCTCTTTGAAAAAAACCACCTATGGGTATTTAATATTTTTTAATTAAAAAATGTGTTGTTAATATAGGTAGTTAATTAATATGTAAATCGCCGTGAGCTCTTGTGAGAAGGGGCGATTAATAAATGTCCATTATTATTAGGCCAAAAAAAAAAAATTGTCTGTTTAGGGTAACATGACCAAAAAAAGTAGGGTCGGTAGGTAGGTAGGTTTTTTTTTTTTTGTTTTTTTTTGTGTGTGTGTGTGTAAATGCTATGTTGGCTGAACATTCACTTCTTATATTTGATGAATACATGTTTCAAAACTAACGTATAAATAAAACAGAGAGAAAGGGAGAGAGAGAAACGCCAAATGTCTCTTTTTAGCATTTTTACCTCTTTTTTTTTTTTTTTTTTTTTGAAATCAAAAAAAAGTTTTTGGGTCGGCGCCAAATCGATAGGGTCGGTCGGGTTACCCTAAACAGACAATTTTTTTTTTTTTGGCCTTATTATTATTATTAGTGCACAACGAACACATGTTGCTGTGAAAACAGGGGACGCGTCTACAGCAATACAAAAATGTGAATATTTGATGACCAAAAAATATGTTATAAAATGTTGAACATAAATGGGACGAGAACAGAAAACGGCTTTAATTGTTAAAAACAATGTTAATGATAGAAATAAAACCATGTTTTTAATATGCAAAACAGAGTGTGTGTGTGTGTGTGTGTGTGTGTGTGTGTGTGTGTGTGTGTGTGTGTGTGTGTGTGTGTGTGTATGTGCGTGCATGCTTGCGTGAATGCGTGAATGCGTGCGTAAGTGCATACGGGCGTATGTGCATTCGCACCTGTGTGTACGCGCGCTTGCCTTCGTGTATGCCGTTGTTTTGTTCACACATTTGATCTTAAGTATGTAAATATATGTAGAGCACCCGACCGGAATGCCGACATTTAAAAAAATCCGAATCAAATGGTCCTCTTCTTTTTCTTTGATAGTCTCCCCCCCCCCCCCCCCCCCCCCCCCCCCCCCCCCGCCGTCCCTATTTCACCACATGGTACAAATTCGACCTTAAAAGCCACATACACTGCTTTCAGCGTCACACACCATCAGTTTCAAGAATATTCAAACACTGCTCTGTACTGTACTGTACTGTACTGTACTGTACTGTACTGTACTGTACTGTACTGTACTGTACTGTACTGTACTGTACTCATTTCTTCTCTGTGTCACCAGGCGTGTCGGTCAGACAAGGTCACTGAGTCAAAGATCAATTTCCTCACAAGTCAAGACCGAGATATCTCCAGTACACTGATCAGAAGGAAAGGAAGAAGAAACGGGACAGACGAAAAACAAAGCGTCCCCCCCCCCCCCCCCCCCCAGGGCGATTAACTGAAAGAGACTAGGACCACCAAGGCTGTCATATCTTTGTTTGCATACCTTTAACTTGATCCGCTTGCTTTTTACATTTACTCAAATTTTGACTAAATGTTTTAACATAGAGGGGGAATCGAGACGAGGGTCGTGGTGTATGTGTGTGTGTGTGTGTGTGTCTGTGCGTGTATGTGTGTAGAGCGATTCAGAGTAACTACTGGACCGATCTTTATGAAATTTTACATGAGAGTTCCTGGGTATGATATCCCCAGACGGGTTTTTTCATTTTTTGGATAAACGTCTTTGATGACGTCATATTCGGCTTGTAATTAAAATTATTTTTTTATAAAACTATCTAAATTTACGTTCATCTTATTCTTCATCATTTTCTGATTCCAAAAACATATAAATATGTTATATTTGGATTAAGAAACAAGCTCTGGAAATTAAAAATATAAAAATTATGATTAAAATCAAATTTCCGAAATCGATTTAAAAACAAGTTCATCTTATTCCTTGTCGGTTTCTGATTCAAAAAACATATAGATATGATATGTTTGGATTAAAAACACGCTCAGAAAGTTAAAGCGAAGAGAGGTACAGAAAAGCGTGCTATGCAGCACAGCGCAACCGCTCAGTACCGCGCTAAACAGACTCACCTTTTGTACGAGCGGCGGACTACGGTCCTTGTGAAAAAATGCAGTGCGTTCAGTTTCATTCTGTGAGTTCCACAGCTTGACTAAATGTAGTAATTTCGCCTTTCGCGACTTGTTACATTTAGTCAAGTTTTGACTAAAATGTTTTAACGTAGAAATCGAGACGAGGGTCGTGGTGTATGTGTGTGTGTCTGTGTGTGTGTGTAGAGCGATTCAGACCAAACTACTGGACTAATCTTCATGAAACTTGACATGAGAGGTCCTGAGTATGGTACCTCCAGATGTTTTGATATTTTTTTTTGATAAATGTCTTTGATGACGTCATATCCGGCTTTTCGTGAAAGTTGTGGCGGCACTGTCACGCTCTCATTTTTCTAATCTTCGACGAAGCCCGGACTTTGGTATTGCATTTCAGCTTGGAGGCTTAAAATTTAATTAATGAGTTTGCTCATTAAAGTTGTCATTAAAATCAATTTTTCGCAAACAGATTTAAAATTGATTGCATCGTATTCTTCATCACATTCTGAATCTAAAAATATATACATATGTCATGTTTACTCTTAAAATGTGATCATAATTAACGAAAATAGATTAATTAGTCTTACGATTAAAATTTAAGAAATCGATCCAAAAATGATTTCATCTTATTCTTTATCATTTCCTGATTCCAAAAACATATAGATATGATAGGTTGTATTCAAAACAAGCTCAGAAAGTTAACAAGAATACAGAAAAGCGCGCTTTTCTGCTTAGCACAATACGCTACCGCGCTAATCTGGCGTGTCAATATCACTACGTTTTGCACGTGGAAGGTGAGCGATTTCCTTCACGCGCGGATTGACGAAGCGGCTGTACTGTCTTGGTGAAAAAAATACAGTGCGTTCAGTTTCATTCCGTGAGTTCGACAGCTTGACTAAATGTAGTAATTTCGCCTTACGCGACTTGTTACTTATCTGATCGCTTGTTCGTGTTCTGATTAATTGGTTCGTGCATGTCTTCAAGGCATGCTGGTGAGAATCTAGTCATGTCTGACAAGCCGTGTTCAAGTACACGCAGACTGACAATATGATAATCATACAGTTAAGGGGTGGGGGGTGGGGTGGTGGGGGAGGGCTGGCAGGCAAGAGGATATTTGGTGCTGATAGAAAAAGAGGTCAGATCGAGATGCATGATGGGGAGAAAAAAATGAAAATTGAAACTAAAAACGTATAGTTTTTTCTAAATGTTAATTATGCAGACAAATAAATTATTTCCTTGCTTAAGCAATTAAATAACTGATGACTTGATTTGTTTATTAAGACAAACATAAATAAGTACAAATAACAGTTCAACAGCAACAACAACAACAAAAACAACAACAACAACAACAACAATAACAACAATAACAACACCGAGAAAATCAACAACGACAACTACAGTCATTATCTGAAAAGTATCTGTCACATAACCAAACGAAAGCCTTTCGCTGGATAGGGCGAATTCCTTAAGATTATCAGACGGTTCGTCTGGAACTTATCACACAGCTTAGCCATATATATTGTTAAGTTAAGTCGAATCGGTCAAGAAACACTCGATCTACAAGCGAAAAAAAGCGCGCGTGAGCGCTTGAACGCATGATAACGCCGGCGTTTGTTAAGAGATTGAATGTTTTCCCCACAAATATACCATAGGTATGAAATATGTCATGTCAAATTTAGGCAAATCGGCTCATAAACACCGGAGCTACAAGCGGTGAAACGTGTGACAGGTGTCGGACGGACAGGACAGACAGATGCCTTTTAATAATACAGAGGAAACTGAAAGTGAAAGACATTACCTGAAAGTGCCAATGCGGAAATTGAATATTAACAATATAGCAATATCCTTACAGCAAAGTTCTATACTTCTTACTGTAGGCAATCTATACCACCAGAAAACGTTTCAATAAATAATATATGTAAGCTATTGATGCCTGATGTCTGAACTGCAAATTTCCTGAGGATTGCAGAGAAACGCAAAGCCATTCCAATACCCACAGAAGACTTGTCTTGGCTAACTACGAGCGTACCTGCCTGAACATGGGAAAGGATTGAGTACTAGATGAAACACACACACACACACACACACACACACACACACACACACACAGAGTGAGTCTTGACAGTGAGGAGCATTGATGGAGTGTAAGAAGGCTGCCATAAAGAAAGACTTTTGGGACGATCTAAGACAAAAAGCAAACAGCTGGTTGAGCTAAAACGTGAAAGTTTAGAATGCTCAAGAAGGGCTGTAATCTATATTTTGTGGTACACCTATACGATGAAAAGATTCTCACTGATGCGGCCTCCCATTTTGATTGAGTAAAAGTCATGACGGATCGAGGAAAGACGAAGTTGATGTAACTCCAGCTGTTCACGCAGTGCAACGAATCAATACCTAAACTCGCGCAGACAAGTATGCCCAATCGATTGTCGTTTCAATTGTACGTCATTACAGACAATATCGTCATTGAAACAATCACAGTACACTAAGATATGAATAAAGCAAATCTTGAAAATGCACCAATTTCGCTCTAAATGAGGGGGTGGGCGTTTACTAGGTACTGTCCCCTATGCAGGATCAATTCTTCGTGAGAAATAGCGGTATTTTATCACTTGGTATATAAAAATGTCAATAGGATGTGTTTCTGTTCAAAATGTCTATCCTCTACGGATCTTTCTTTGTGACACACAAGCGTTCGTGTGTGTGCAAGTGCCTTGCAGGAATGGAATCTGGAAACTTACCACACACAAAAATCCCTTCGCGGGATGGTAGAATAACATATGCTCATATCTTGGATGTTAACTGAATGATACTGACTCAAGATCTGTTTTGAATACCCTCCATTGCAGCGCAAGTGTCTGAGCAAAAATCACAGACTTTCGCAACCTGAATAGTGTCATTAATGTAACTCCCCCAAATCCCCCAAGTTCGACCTTTTCAACCTCGGATGAGTCTCTTAAATCTTCATCCTGTTTTGGCGTGGCTATCCAGAGCCTGTAGTGACAAACGTATGAAATAAACGGTATGGCCGTATCGTAGTATCTTGTACTATTGCGTCGGAATGCTCTGTTCATATAGCGTGCGTATTTTCACAAACAAATAGAACAAATCATTTTTCTCATGCCATCCTTGATCCAAATGTGGGGGGTTGGCGTTTACAAGGTACTATAACCTATACAGAGTTTTAGACCCAAAGAAGGGGGTGGGCGTTTGCTTGATATTGGGGGTTCACAAGGTAGTTTACGGTACCACTGCCATCACTGCTGCATGCTGCTGTTACTACTACAGCAGCTCCTGCTGCAGTTTCTGCTGCTACTACTACTTCAGAAACAACTACTACTACTACTACTACTACTACTATTACTACTACTACTACTACTACTACTACTACTACCGCTCGTCAGAATCATCATCATCATCATCATCATCACCATCATCATCATCTTCATCATCACCATCATCATAATTAATATGGTTTTTGTCGTCGTCATCGTCGTCATAACAATAATGCTAGTATATTCCATCAAGATTCTTACCTTTCTTTTTTTTTTCTTCATCATATTTTTATTCAGGCAAGTTTCTGTACAGTGAACAAGGTGTGGCAAAGAACGCGTAAATGTAGTACAAGAGTCAACAAAGATTTCAAACAACAAAGTAATATATGTAGAAACTAGATGAATAACCGCTTCGCCGGGTACGGCTTCGCCGGGAAGAAGTAGAGCCGAATACCCGGCTTCGCCGGGGACCCCGGCTTTGCCGGCGCACCGTACGAAGGAAGGGAGATAAACGCGTAAAACACTGGAGAAGATAAGGAAGAGTGATACCCGGCTTCGCCGGGACAGTGACCTTCTAAAAATAGTAACGGGAATATGGATTGAGCGTTGTGTTCTAAAAATAATAACGGGAATATGGATTGACGCCACACGAAGGAAGGGAGATAAACGCAAAACACTGGAGAAGATAAGGAAGAGTTACTGGGAATGGATCTGGGAAGATGAACAGAAAAACCAAAATCGGTTCAGCGCTGCGCGCTGAAAGCACGTGTTGAAAATTGTCATCGACCAGGTTGTGTCCGGGGTCTACCTGAATATGCCCACCAAATTTGAAGCAGATCCATCGAGAACTTTGGCCGTGCATCGCGAACACACACACACACACACACACACAGACACACACACACAAACACACAGACACAAGTCGTATATATATATAGATGGCAGAGAACATAATTGTCAAGCGCCTGGAAAAGTTGTTTTTAGTTGTTAGATATTAACCTAAAGTTCAATGCTTTCTTTCCACAGTGAACATTAATTTGTATCTTTACATTTCAAGCTACAAGTACAGGATGTTTACAGTGTGGGACAATGTGATTATATCAGCTATTCTTACCTTTCTGACAATGTGAATGATGAGAGGTTTCCCAGGCAATACTCCTTCAAAGGGAAGGAACACTTGTCTGCGACTCCCAGACACAAATCTCGGCGAACATTCGCACAGTCTGTCCCACACCTACACAAGTCCAGCACTATACTCGCAAGGCACTTTCCTTTTTACATTTTGTCAAGTTTTGACTAAATGTTTTAACATAGAGGGGGGAATCGAGACGAGGGTCGTGGTGTATGTGTGTCTGTGTGTGCGTGTGTGTGTGTAGAGCGATTCAGAGTAAACTACTGGACCGATCTTTATTAAATTTGACATGAGAGTTCCTGGGTATGATATCCCCGGACGTTTTTTTCATTTTTTCGATAAATGTCTTTGATGACGTTATATCCGGCTTTTGGTAAAAGTTGAAGCAGCACTGTCACACCCTCATTTTTCAATCAAATTGATTGAAATTGTGGCCAAGCAATCTTCGACGAAGGCCAGACTTCGGTATTGCATTTCAGCTTGGTGGCTTAAAAATTAATTGATGACTTTGGTCATTAAAAATCTGAAAATTGTAATTAAACATTTTGTTTTATAAAACGATCTAAATTTACGTTTATCTTATTCTTCATCATTTTCTGATTCCAAAAACATATAAATATGTTATATTTGGATTTAAAAAAAAGCTCTGAAAATTAAAAATATA
>NC_090256.1:51124564-51147064 GCF_037325665.1 Littorina saxatilis | reverse complement strand
ATTTAGTCAAGCTGTGGAACTCACAGAATAAAACTGAACGTAGTCCGGAGCTAGTGCAAAAGGCAGGGAAAGTGACGAGCCTGTTTGGCGCGGTAGCGATTGCGCTGTGCTTCATAGCACGCTTTACTGTACCTCTCTTCGTTTTAACTTTCTGAGCGTGTTTTTAATCCAAACATATCATATCTATATGTTTTTGGAATCAGGAACCGACAAGGAATAAGATGAAATTGTTTTTAAAACGATTTCGGAAATTTATTTTTAATCATAATTTTTATATTTTTAATTTTCAGAGCTTGTGTTTTTAATCCGAATATAACATATTTATATGTTTTTGGAATCAGAACATGATGAAGAATAAAATAAAAATAATTTTGGATCGTTTTATAAAAAAAATAATTTTAATTACAATTTTCAGATTTTTAATGACCAAAGTCATTAATTAATTTGTAAGCCTCCAAGATTGCTTGGCCACAATTTCAATCAATTTGATTGAAAAATGAAGGTGTGACAGTGCCGCCTCAACTTTTACAAAAATCCGGATATGACGTCTTCAAAGACATTTATCGAAAAAACGAAAAAAACGTCTGGGGATATCATACCCAAGAACTCTCATGTAAAATTTCATAAAGATCGGTCCAGTAGCTTACTCTGAATCGCTCTACACACACACACGCACAGACAGACACACACACACACACACACACACACACACACACACACACACACACACACACACACACACACACACACATACACCACGACCCTCGTCTCGATTCCCCCTCTATGTTAAAACATTTAGTCAAAACTTGACTAAATGTAAAAAGGAATCAAGCAAAAAAAGATGGGTTGCAGCAACCTAAATGCAACTGTTATTTATAAAACAAAAAATAAGGGGATCTAAGGGTCTAGGAATATTGTTATTTATTTATTTCTTCGTCAGATTAGAGAAAATGAACGTAAATGTGTTGGCGATTTTCCGCAGTCAAACTCGGGCCTTCGCGCCACTATTTCACGACGGTGATAGAGAGTTACGCCGACCTGCAGAAATGACGACAAAGTGGGGTTTTGCGATTTGGAAGATGATTCGGCGTTTTGCAAATGGCCGCCACCAAACGACATACGTGGATCTATTCATTTATTCATTTATTCATTTACTCGTGTCTTTAGTTATTTTATTATATTTGTTGACATTCCACTGGCAGAAAGTTCAGTCTGTCCAACCTTACACATCTGCAAAGAACTAGTCGAGTCCCATGCATCGGGTGAGGGGACGGGGGGAGGGGGAAGGTGCAGCGTAAAAAAATAGGTCATATACTCGACAATAAAGGTGAGCAACAAGCAACCCAAAAATACTCATCTGCTAGCAAAGTGGTCGCCACACAAACCGTTCTTAACATGTAAATATTTATTAAGTAGTAAACATTGTCGCCGATTTACCTACCAATCAAAGTAAGTTACGGGAAGCCCTGAATATTCATGGTCAGGTCACCGAGCTTAGTCCAGACAAGGTGACAGCAGAGTGGAGTGTCCCCGCAAAACAATTCAGTCAGTCCCATCTATGCACCTCGTCATAGAAATTGACAAGTCGCGTAAGGCGAAAATACAACATTTAGTCAAGTAGCTGTCGAACTCACAGAATGAAACTGAACGCAATGCAACGCAGCAAGACCGTATACTCCTAGCATCGTCAGTCCACCGCTCACGGCATAGGCAGTGAAATTGACAAGAAGAGCGGGGTAGTAGTTGCGCTGGGAAGGATAGCACGCTTTTCTGTACCTCTCTTCGTTTTAACTTTCTGAGCGTGTTTTTAATCCAAACATATCATATCTATATGTTTTTGGAATCAGGAACCGACAAGGAATAAGATGAAAGTGTTTTTAAATTGATTTGGAAAATTTAATTTTGATAATAAATTTTATATATTTAATTTTCAGAGCTTGTTTTTAATCCGAATATAACATATTTATATGTTTTTGGAATCAGCAAATGATGGAGAATAAGATAAACGTAAATTTGGATCGATTTATAAAAAACATTTTTTTTTACAATTTTCAGATTTTTAATGATCAAAGTCATTAATTAATTTTTAAGCCACCACGCTGAAATGCAATACCGAAGTCCGGGCTTCGTCGAACATTACCCGACCAAAATTTCAACCAATTTGGTTGAAAAATGAGGGCGTGACAGTGCCGCCTCAACTTTCACGAAAAGCCGGATATGACGTCATCAAAGACATTTATCAAAAAAATGAAAAAAACGTTCGGGGATTTCATACCCAGGAACTCTCATGTCAAATTTCATAAAGATCGGTCCAGTAGTTTAGTCTGAATCGCTCTACACACACACACACACACACACAGACACACACACGCACATACACCACGACCCTCGTCTCGATTCCCCCCTCAACGTTAAAACATTTAGTCAAAACTTGACTAAATGTAAAAAGAAGCTTGTATGACCAGTATATCCATAAATGGTTTACAGAAATTGGAACAAAAAATATGTTTTGGAATTATCGAATGTTTAAAGATATTTTTGCATGTGAAGACTATGTCACACACCTGCCATATCAGCAATGTGTTTCAATGATGAAGTTTAGAACATTAAACAACAATTTGCCTGTACAGAAAGAACGTTATCTTAACATCCCGAGGTCAGAAAGAACTTGCACCAAATGTGTATCACAAGATATAGGTGATGAATTCCATTATTTATTTGTCTGTGATTTTTTTCAAAGAAGAAAGAGCTGAGTTGTTACCACCTTATTATTGGAAAAAAACTAATGCACTTAAATTTAAAAAGTTGTTTGCTACTAAGAAAAAGAAATTGCTAAAGAATATTTTGGACTTTATTAATAGAATTTGTAACAGTTTTTCATATTTTTTAAAATTATTTTTGTTCTTTACTATATTAGCATATATCATGAGTGTATTGATTGTATTTATTGTTCAAAATGCCCCCATGGGTTATGGACTAATAAAACTTGAACTTGACTTGTCTCCTTTCTGTTCATTATGACCTTAGCCTTGGGGCGGTCACCGCCTAGACTGAAGGCTCACATTACATCTGAAGGAGGTAGGGGAGGTGGTGGGGAGGGGGGGAGTCAACTCGCCATGCCATTCTGGATGGATGCAAGGAGGAACGCGAAATATCGTACTTATCAGGTAGCAAGTGCTCGCCGGTAAGTGGAAGGGAAGCCGGAAGCGTCAACAGTACGTTGATAAAACACTGTGTTGGGACAACCAAGACAAGAGTAAGCCACGTCTCGAGAAATAAATCACAATGAAGATGTTGTTACCAGCTATGGCTTATAGTCTATGGGTATGTCGTTTGCAGCTAAGGCTTAGGCAGACTGCTGCTTGCCATGAGGTAAACGTGCACGATGAGTGACATACTTCGCCTGCAGACTCAAGATGGCGTGCAAGACTTACCTGAACTGTTGTGTGTAAATCAGGTTATATTCATCCACATAGTATCACACCTTTTTCAGCTGAATATGAAGATGGTGGCAAATAATCTTCTACCGCCTATCAGTCACTACTTTCTTCTGCGCTAGTGGAATTAACGTTGAAAATGAGAGAGAGGTGGGGACAGACACAAAGAAAGATACAGACAGACAGACAGTCAAGACAGACAGGCAGACAGACAGACAGGCAGACAGGCACGCACGCACACATACACACACAGACACACACACACACATACATATACACACACACACACATAAACTTGCACACTCACACACACACACACACACACACACACACACACACACACACACACACACACACAGTGAGAGACTCTGACACAGATTGAGAAAGACGGGCAGAGAGTGAGACACAGATTGAGAAAGACGGGCAGAGAGTGAGACACAGAGAGAGACAGACACAAAGAGAGTGAGACACAGAGAGAGACAGACACACAGACAGTGAGACACAGAGAGACAGACACACAGAGAGTGAGACACAGAGAGAGACAGACACACAGAGAGTGAGACACAGAGAGAGACAGACACACAGAGAGTGAGACACAGAGAGAGACAGACACACAGAGAGTGAGACACAGAGAGAGACAGACACACAGAGAGTGAGACACAGAGAGAGACAGACACACAGAGAGTGAGACACAGAGAGAGACAGACACACAGAGAGTGAGACACAGAGAGAGACAGACACACAGAGAGTGAGACACAGAGAGAGACAGACACACAGAGAGTGAGACACAGAGAGTGAGACACAGAGAGTGAGACACAGAGAGTGAGACACAGAGAGAGACAGACACACAGAGAGTGAGACACAGAGAGAGACAGACACACAGAGAGTGAGACACAGAGAGAGACAGACACACAGAGAGTGAGACACAGAGAGAGACAGACACACATAGAGTGAAACACAGAGAGAGACAGACACACAGAGAGAGACAGACACACAGAGAGAGACAGACACACAGAGAGTGAGACACAGAGAGAGACAGACACACAGAGAGTGAGACACAGAGAGAGACAGACACACAGAGAGAGACAGACACACAGAGAGAGACAGACACACAGAGAGTGAGACACAGAGAGAGACAGACACAGAGAGAGAGACAGACACACAGAGAGACAGACACATAGAGAGAGACAGACACACAGAGAGTGAGACACATAGAGAGAGACAGACACACAGAGAATGAGACACACAGAGAGACTGACACACAGAGAGAGACAGACACAGACAGAGAGACAGACACAGAGAGACACAGACACAGAGTGAGACACAGAGAGAGACAGATACACAATGACAGACAGAGACAGAGAGACAGACACACAGAGAGACAGACACACAGAGAGAGACAGACACACAGAGAGTGAGACACAGAGAGAGACAGACACACAGACAGTGAGACACAGAGAGAGACAGACACACAGAGAGTGAGACACAGAGAGAGACAGACACACAGAGAGTGAGACACAGAGAGAGACAGACACACAGAGAGTGAGACACAGAGAGAGACAGACACAGAGAGAGAGACAGACACACAGAGAGAGACAGACACAGAGAGAGACAGACACACAGAGAGACAGACACACAGAGAGAGACAGAGAATGAGACACAGAGAGAGACAGACACACAGAGAGACCGACACACAGAGAGTGAGACACAGAGAGAGACAGACACAGACAGTGAGACAGACACACACAGAGAGACAGACACACAGAGAGTGAGACACAGAGAGAGACAGACACACAGAGAGTGAGACACAGAGAGAGACAGACACACAGAGAGAGACAGACACACAGAGAGAGACAGACACACAGAGAGTGAGACACAGAGAGACAGACACACAGAGAGACAGACACACAGAGAGACAGACACACGGAGAGAGACAGACACACAGAGAGACAGACACACAGAGAGAGACAGACACACAGAGAGACAGACACACAGAGAGAGACAGACACAGAGAGAGACAGACACAGAGAGAGAGACACACAGAGAGAGACAGACACACAGAGAGAGACAGACACACAGAGAGACAGACACACAGAGAGAGACAGACACACAGAGAGAGACAGACACACAGAGAGACAGACACACAGAGAGACAGACACACAGAAAGACACAGACACACAGAGAGAGACAGACACACGGAGAGAGACAGACACACAGAGAGACAGGTAGACAAGAAAGACAGACACACAGAGAGACAGGTAGACAAGAAAGACAGACACACAGAGAGACAGGTAGACAAGAAAGACAGACACACAGAGAGACAGGTAGACACACAGAGAGACAGACACACAGAGAATGAGACACACAGAGAGACTGACACACAGAGAGAGACAGACACAGAGAGAGAGACAGACACACAGAGAGAGACAGACACACAGAGAGAGACAGACACACAGAGAGAGACAGACACACAGAGAGAGACAGACACACAGAGAGACAGACACACACAGAGAGACAGACACACACAGAGAGACAGACACACAGAGAGAGACAGACACACAGAGAGAGACAGACACACAGAGAGACAGGTAGACAAGAGAGACAGACACACACAGAGACAGACACACAGAGAGTGAGACACAGAGAGAGACAGACACACAGAGAGAGACTGACACACAGAGAGAGACAGACACACAGAGAGAGACAGACACACAGAGAGAGACAGACACACAGAGAGAGACAGACAGAGAGAGAGACAGACACACAGATAGACAGACACACAGAGAGACAGACACTCAGAGAGACAGACACACGGAGAGACAGACACACAGAGAGACAGACACACAGAGAGACAGACACACAGAGAGAGACAGACACACAGAGAGAGACAGACACACAGAGAGAGACAGACACACAGAGAGAGACAGACACA
Source organism: Littorina saxatilis (assembly GCF_037325665.1). Taxonomy (NCBI): domain Eukaryota; kingdom Metazoa; phylum Mollusca; class Gastropoda; order Littorinimorpha; family Littorinidae; genus Littorina; species Littorina saxatilis. The sequence goes on along the minus strand of NC_090256.1, from coordinate 51,140,695 downwards.
CAGAGAGACAGACACACTGAGAGAGACAGACACAGAGAGATTGACATACAGAGAGAGACAGACACACAGAGAGACAGACACACAGAGAGAGACAGACACACAGAGAGACAGACACACAGAGAGACAGACACACAGAGAGACAGACACACAGAGAGACAGACACACAGAGAGAGACTGACACACAGAGAGAGACAGACACACAGAGAGACAGACACGCAGAGAGAGACAGACACACAGAGAGACAGACACACAGAGAGAGACAGACACACAGAGAGACAGACACACAGAGAGAGACTGACACACAGAGAGAGACAGACACACAGAGAGAGACAGACACACAGAGAGAGACAGACACACACAGAGACAGACACACAGAGAGAGACAGACACAGAGAGAGAGACAGACACACAGAGAGACAGACACACAGAGAGAGACAGACACACAGAGAGAGACAGACACACAGAGAGACAGACAGACTAGAAAGAAAGACACACAGAGAGACAGGTAGACAAGAAAGACAGACACACAGAGAGACAGACACACAGAAAGAGACAGACACACAGAGAGAGACAGACACACGGAGAAAGACAGACACACAGAGAGACAGGTAGACAAGAAAGACAGACACACAGAGAGACAGGTAGACAAGAAAGACAGACACACAGAGAGACAGGTAGACAAGAAAGACAGACACACAGAGAGACAGGTAGACAAGAAAGATAGACACACAGAGAGACAGGTAGACAAGAAAGATAGACACACAGAGAGACAGGTAGACACAGAGAGACAGACACACAGAGAGAGACAGACACACAGAGAGATTGACATACAGAGAGAGACAGACACACAGAGAGAGACAGACACACAGAGAGAGACAGACACACAGAGAGTGAGACACAGAGAGAGACAGACACACAGAGAGAGACTGACACACAGAGAGAGACAGACACACAGCGAGAGACAGACACACAGAGAGAGACAGACACACAGAGAGAGACAGACACACAGAGAGACAGACACACAGAGAGAGACAGACACACAGAGAGAGACAGACACACAGAGAGACAGACACACAGAGAGAGACAGACACACAGAGAGAGACAGACACACAGAGAGACAGACACACAGAGAGAGACAGACACACAGAGAGAGAGACACAGAGAGAGACAGACACACAGAGAGACAGACACACAGAGAGACAGACACTCAGAGAGACAGACACACGGAGAGACAGACACACAGAGAGACAGACACACAGAGAGACAGACACACAGAGAGAGACAGACACACAGAGAGAGACAGACACACAGAGAGACAGGTAGACAAGAAAGATAGACACACAGAGAGACAGACACACAGAGAGAGACAGACACACAGAGAGATTGACATACAGAGAGAGACAGACACACAGAGAGACAGACACACAGAGAGAGACAGACACAGAGAGAGACAGACACACAGAGAGACAGACACACAGAGAGAGACAGACACACAGAGAGACAGACACACAGAGAGAGACAGACACACAGAGAGAGACAGACACACAGAGAGACAGACACACAGAGAGAGACAGACAGAGAGACAGACACACAGAGAGAGACCGACACACAGAGAGACAGACACACAGAGAGAGACAGACACACAGAGAGAGACAGACACACAGAGAGAGAGACAGACACACAGAGAGAGACAGACACACAGAGAGACAGACACACAGAGAGAGACAGACACAGAGAGAGAGAGACAGACACACAGAGAGACAGACACACAGAGAGAGACAGACACACAGCGAGAGACAGACACACAGAGAGAGACAGACACACAGAGAGAGACAGACACACAGAGAGACAGACACACAGAGAGAGACAGACACACAGAGAGACAGACACACAGAGAGAGAGAGAGACACACACAGAGAGACAGACACAGAGTGAGACAGAGAGAGAGACAGACACACAGAGAGACAGACAGACAAGAAAGACAGACACACAGAGAGACAGACACACAGAGAGACAGACACACAGAGAGACAGACACACAGAAAGAGACAGACACACAGAGAGAGACAGACACACGGAGAAAGACAGACACACAGAGAGACAGGTAGACAAGAAAGACAGACACACAGAGAGACAGGTAGACAAGAAAGACAGACACACAGAGAGACAGGTAGACAAGAAAGACAGACACACAGAGAGAAAGACAGACACACAGAGAGACAGACACACAGAGAGAGACAGACACACAGAGAGACAGACACAGAGAGAGAGACCGACACACAGAGAGACAGACACACAGAGAGAGACAGACACACAGAGAGAGACAGACACACAGAGAGAGACAGACACACAGAGAGAGACAGACACACAGAGAGAGACAGACACACAGAGAGAGACAGACACACAGAGAGAGACAGACACACAGAGAGACAGACACAGAGAGAGACAGACACACAGAGAGACAGACACACAGAGAGAGACAGACACACAGAGAGAGACTGACACACAGAGAGAGACAGACACACAGAGAGAGACAGACACACAGAGAGACAGACACACAGAGAGAGACAGACACACAGAGAGAGACAGACACACAGAGAGAGACAGACACACAGAGAGAGACAGACACACAGAGAGTGAGACACACAGAGAGACAGACACACAGAGAGACAGACAGAGAGAGACAGAGATTGAGACACACAGAGAGACAGACACACAGAGAGAGACAGACACACAGAGAGAGACAGACACACAGAGAGAGACAGACACACACAGAGAGACAGACACACAGAGAGTGAGACACAGAGAGAGACAGACACAGAGAGAGAGACAGACACACAGAGAGAGACAGACACACAGAGAGTGAGACACAGAGAGACAGACACACAGAGAGAGACAGACACACAGAGAGAGACAGACACACAGAGAGAGACAGACACACAGAGAGAGACAGACACAGAGAGAGACAGACACACAGATAGACAGACACACAGAGAGACAGACACTCAGAGAGAAAGACACACGGAGAGACAGACACACAGAGAGACAGACACAAAGAGAGACAGACACACAGAGAGAGACAGACACACAGAGAGAGACAGACACACAGAGAGACAGACACAGAGAGAGAGACAGACACACAGAGAGACAGACACACTGAGAGAGACAGACACAGAGAGATTGACATACAGAGAGAGACAGACACACAGAGAGACAGACACACAGAGAGAGACAGACACACAGAGAGTGAGACACACAGAGAGACAGACACACAGAGAGAGACAGACACACAGAGAGAGACCGACACACAGAGAGACAGACACACAGAGAGAGACAGACACACAGAGAGAGACAGACACACAGAGAGACAGGTAGACAGAGAGAGACAGACACACAGAGAGACAGACACACAGAGAGACAGACACACAGAGAGACAGACACACAGAGAGAGACAGACACACAGAGAGACAGACACACAGAGAGAGACAGACACACAGAGAGAGACAGACACACAGAGAGAGACAGACACACAGAGAGAGACAGACACACAGAGAGAGACAGACACACAGAGAGACAGACACACAGAGAGAGACAGACACACAGAGAGACAGACACACAGAGAGACAGACACACAGAGAGACAGACACACAGAGAGAGACAGACACACAGAGAGACAGACACGCAGAGAGAGACAGACACACAGAGAGACAGACACACAGAGAGAGACAGACACACAGAGAGACAGACACACAGAGAGAGACAGACACACAGAGAGAGACAGACACACAGAGAGAGACAGACACACAGAGAGACAGACACACAGAGAGACAGACACACAGAGAGAGACAGACACACAGAGAGAGACAGACACACAGAGAGACAGACACACACAGAGAGACAGACACACACAGAGAACGATCAAACAGACTTTTCTTCAAAACATAGATTTTCATAGCTCGTACAAACAAGGAATTAAAAGAAAAAACATAATCAAATCCACTTTCATCATCGTAAATAAAGTACATACCCTAATAGGCTGACAGTGATGTCAGTACGATTTCTAAAGATTTGTCACACTTCCTTTCAATCCAAACTAGACATCAGTGTTTTCTGCTCCTAAACCATTTTTGCTGAAGTTTTCATTGTCCCACACATTTCATTAAACACACACCTGTCTGGTCATATAACAGTTTCTCCATCAATAACCGCCCCTAAAAATTAACGCACGACAGCCAAAATGAAAAGCGGAGTGCTGCGCCGTAAATCTCGCGAAAGGCTAGAGGGTGATCTTTCCAAACCGAGACAGTAAAGAGGTTGCGGGGAGGACGAATACCGAATACGGTACCGAGACAAAGTTGACATCATTTTTGTCCTGTCAGAACGGGATGTTACACCGGTATAACGCCAGGTTACACCGGTATAACGCCTTTCCAACCGCACAGAACGGGCCCCCGGTGGAAGAACAGGTACCACCAAACGGCAGTCCGAGAGGAGAAAAATAACGAAATCATTCTTCGTTTCTCTCCCGTACAGAATATTTGGTTGTTCTCCACGCAACCTCTGTGTCTAGACGCTCGTCGTGAACCCCCCGCGGGTTAGGGGGAAGAATTTGCCCGACTATGATGCTCCCCAGCATGTCGTAAGAGGCGACTAACAGATTCTGTTTCTCTTTTTACCCTTGTTAAGTGTTTCTTGTATAGAATATAGTCAATTTTTCTAAAGATTTTAGTCAAGCAGTATGTAAGAAATGTTAAGTCCTTTGTACTGGAAACTTGCATTCTCCCAGTAAGGTCATATATTGTACTACGTTGCAAGCCCCTGGAGCAAATTTTTGATTAGTGCTTTTGTGAACAAGAAACAATTGACAAGTGGCTCTATCCCATCTCCCCCCTTTCCCCGTCGCGATATAACCTTCGTGGTTGAAAACGACGTTAAACACCAAATAAAGAAAAATAGCTCGTCGTGACGAGGGTGTGGGAGGGGGGGGGGAGGAGCTTCGTGAATAATTGATCCTCCTCCGGCTGCGATTGGGCTTCGAATATGGAGAGTTCGAAATAGATTGAAAAGAAGGGAAAATACAATATGTATATGTGAGCTTGTGATCGACGACAGTTACGGTGCACATGCACTTGTGTGCATCCGTTTGAACTCGTGAACTCGTGGTACCTCTATGCTATCGAGGATTCACACCTGTACTATCGGGGATCCACAAAGGTTTCCGAGACTGTGTTTTTTTCGGTATTGAAATGGTCTAGTGGAAGAGCCGATTCTTAAATTTGCATCTAGGTAAAATTATCGCTTTTTGGTATAAGCCCCTGGAGTAAATTTTTGATTAGTGTTTTTGTGAACAAGAAACAATTGACAGTGGCTTTGTCCCATCTCCCTTTTTTCCTCCGCCGTGATGTAACCTTGAATAGTTGAAGGCGACGTTGGACACCAACTAAAGAAAGAAAGAAAGTAAAGGTACCCGACACCCCTTTGGGTTGAATTTAACCTTGTGACTAGGCACGCGGGATGTGGTGGACCGCTGAGGCGTTGTTTTTGCTTGGAGTCTTGGAGTGGAGACAACGTATATTTTGTGCGGCGTGTTTTCGATGCCGTTGTGTGATATGTCTGTCACGGGCTGAAATTTTTTCGGGATGTGAAGATTTCTTTGCTGGTAGGTTAACACATTTTTCTTTCTGTAAATGAGTAAGTAGTGAGAAGAAGAGTATGCTGCTTGTGGGAGGATTTATTTGAATGTTCAAGTAGATTGTTTTGTGAGTTGAATGTTCGGGAAAATTTTTGTTCATTGAACGCTTTAGAAAACCGTTTGAGTGCTTGAGAAAACGGTATTGCAGGCATGTTATTTGGAAGGAATGATGTGTTTTGCTGTTGTTAAAGGATTTAGTTTGTGGTAGTTGATATTGTTGAGTTGTTTACGTATGCTTACGGCGTGCATTCTGTGATTTGCAGGATGGCGGAGTGTGCGACGGGGTTTTTGTAGACGGGGTTTTTGTAGACGGGTTTTCGTAGACGGGTTTTTGTAGACGGGTTTTCGTAGACGGGTTTTCGTAGACGGGGTTTTGGTAGAAGGGTGTATGTAGTTAGATTTAGTTAGTTTTTTTTAGAGGGGTGTAGTTAGATTTAGTTAGTTTTTGTATATGGGGTTTTAGTTTAGGTTTTTTAGTTGGGTTTAGTTAGGGTTTAGTTAGGTTTTTGTAGATTAGGTTTTGTTAGAGGGGTGTAGTTAATTTTAGTAGATGGATTTTAGTTAGGTTTTGTTAGAGAGGTTTTGTTAGATTGGTTTTTTTGAAGAATTGTTTTTAGGTTGTTTTTTTAGATTTCGTTTGTTTTAGATTAGAGTTTTATTGTGTGTTTTTTTTATTAAAGTTGAGAGTGAGGTTTTAGAGTAGAGTTTTGGAGTGTAGTTTGGAGGGAGGATTTAAAGTATTGTTTTAAAGTGTAGTTTTAGAGTGAGAATTTAGAATATAGTTTTAGAGTAAGGAATTGAGAGTGTTGTTTTTGGGTTGCTCTAGTTTTAGAGAGTAATATATTGGAAGTTTTGTATTTGAAGGTAAACCCCCACTTTCCCACATTTTCCCCTCATCATCTTATGGAAATAAAGAACCGGGTAATTTAACTTGTGTCAGTTGCTTTGAGTGTTTGAGCTCGGTGAGAAAGGGTAAAGTATATTTGGCACTCGGTTACATATATTTTTTTTATATCCGCGAAAAGACGTTGCAAATATATAATAGAGTGTGGTGTCCCTATCTTCGGCAATCTTGTTTGTGTCAGACCGTGTGTGTGTGTGTGGGGGGGGGGTCAAGAAAGGCAAGTCGGGCTGCTTATCAACTGACTGCGCAGATCCCAGGACAGTAACCTCAAAAGGAAGTTCCAGTGTCCTTTTTATGTAACTAACCTGGGATTGTTGTTCTCGTCGTTGTTGTCGTCTCCGTCGTCGTTGTTGTTTTGTTGTTGTTGTTGTTGTTGTTGTTGTTGTTGTTGTTGTTGTTGTTGTTGTTGTTGTTGTTGTTCATACACACAAACTCAAACACACACAAAACATAACACCAAAGGTTGACACTAAAGGCCGACAAATCTGACTCTTATCGAGCACATGTATGCCTCAAAGCAAGTTTAAAGGCACACTCCTCGTGTAAACGATTCGGCTAACCATGTCAGGTCTGGCCAGGGTTTTTTTTATCGGATAAATCCATCCCTCCACTTGGACGCATACCAAAAATCAACAGCGCAGATTGAGTTAATTGTTATTAATTTATCAAAAGCCACCCGTGTCAATCTGCGAAATAAATGTGTCCGAGAAGACGGATGATCTTATATGTACACTCTTTTTACATTTAGTCAAGTTTTGACTAAATGTTTTAACATAGAGGGGGGAATCGAGACGAGGGTCGTGGTGTATGTGTGTGTGTGTGTGTGTAGAGCGATTCAGAGTAAACTACTGGACCGATCTTCATTAAATTTTTCATGAGAGTTCCTGGGTATGATATCCCCAGACATTTTTTCATTTTTTCGATAAATGTCTTTGATGACGTCATGTCCGGCATTTTGTACAAGTTGAGGCGGCACTGTCACACCCTCATTTTTCAATGAAATTGATTGAAATTTTGGCCAAGCAATCTTCGACAAAGGCCGGACTTTGGTATTGCATTTCAGCTTGGAGGCTTAAAAATCAATTAATGACTTTGGTCATTAAAAATCTTAAAAATTGTAATTAATTTTTTTTTATATAAAACTATCCAAATTTACGTTTATCGTATTCTTCATCATTTTCTGATTCCAAAAACATATAAATATGTTTATATTCGTATTAAAAACAAGCTCTGAAAATTGTGTGTGTGTGTGTGTATGTGTGTGTGTGTGTAGAGCGATTCAGAGTAAGCTACTGGGCCGATCTTCATAATACTTTACATGAGAGTGTCTGGGAATTATATCCCCAGACTTTTTTTTTCTCATTTTTTTGATAAATGTCTTTGATGACGTCATATCCGGCTTTTCGTAAAAAATTGAGGCGGCACTGTCACACCTTTATGTTTTGATTAAAGTTTTGGCCAAGCAATCTTCGACAAAGGCCGGACTTTGGTATCGCATTTCAGCTTGGAGGCTTAAAAACTAATTAATGACTTTGGTCATTAAAAATCTAAAGATAGTGATTAAAATTATTGTTTTTATAAAACGTTCCAAAAACAATTACATCTTATTTCCCATCATTGCTTGATTCCAAAAACATATAAATATGTTATATTCGGATTAAAAACAAGCTCTGAAAATTAAAAATATGAAAATTATGATTAAAATTAAAATTTCTAAAATTGAGTTTAAAACAATTTCATCTTATTCCTTGTCGGTTCCTGATTCCAAAAACATATATATATGTGATATGTTTGGATTAAAAACAAGCTCAGAAATGTAAAAAGAATAGAGATACAGTAAAGCGTGTTATCCTGCTCAGCGCAACCACTACCGCGCTAATCTGGCTTGTCAATTTCACGGCCTTTTCCACGAACGGTGGACTGACGATGCTACGAGTATACAGTCTTGGTGAAAACAAGAAGAGCAAACGCTCGATCGAGTCACTTTCGCAGTTCTGAATATTATATGAGGCATCAGATGGACAGGAAGAAATTGCTATTCACAACACAATGAGTCACGTTCACATAAAATTTGAGCCCGGTCACTTTTATAGTTTCCGAGAAAAGCCCAACGTTAAGTTGTGTGTTGCCGAACAGAAAAGGCTAGTTATCTCCCTTGTTTTTCTGATAACGTTCGTAAAAGGCTACAGATGTAAATACTTTGATGTAAAGAATAATCCTACAAAGTTTCAATCACATCCGAAGAACTTTGTCAAAGATATAAAATGTCTAATTTTTCCTTTGACGCTGACCTGTGACCTTGAAAAAGGTCAAAGGTCAACGAAACCATCGTTAAAGTGTAGAGGTCATTGGAGGTCACGACTAAACAAAATATGAGCCCGATCGCTTTGATAGTTTCCGAGAAAAGTCCAACGTTAAGGTGGTGTCTACGGACGGCCGGCCGGACGGCCAACCGGACGGCCGGCCGGACAGACTAACACTGACCGATTACATAGAGTCACTTTTTCTCAAGTGACTCAAAAATGCAGTGCGTTAAGTTTCATTCTGTGAGTTCGACAACTTGACTAAATGTATTTTCGCCTTACGCGACTTGTTTCTTTATGTCTTTATGTGGAAAGCGATTTAGACCCATCTGATTTGGATATTTAAAACGTTTCTGGAACATCCTCTGAGGCCCATAGAATGTGTTAATTGTGCATTCGTGATATTGTAACGTGACATCGCAGATCATTACTCTGCTTCTGAAACTAAGCGTTGTTGTGAATAAAAAATGTTTTAAAAACACTTGATTTTAAGCATTCTTTTTACCATCGCTGTACTGTACACACTGTTCTGCGGGACAAGCCTTTCCGGAAACTTTGACTTGGCGTCACCTTTCAGTGAAAAACACATCAACAAAGAAATGGGAGGGGAGGGGGTCCTGTTGTTTTCTTTTCAATTTCGAAGGGGTTACGTGCCTTTCTATCCCACAAACGACATCGACGGAGCCACAAAACCGAAAACACCCGACATGCGTATCTTTCTTTTTCCCTTTGCCAAAGACAAAAGTCGCAGGCTCCGTATGTCTGCCCCCCCCCCCCCCCCCCCCCCTTTCATTCATTTTGTAGCTAGCTGCAGTTGGATCAAATATAGTCAACACGGAAAAGACTTCACTTCAGACTTCAATTCTAGCATTTCAATAACATCTTGAATCGTACAAGCCCCGTCCCACCCTTTTCTCCTCTCTAGGTACTAATTAGCTTTGCTTATGATTTAAATCTAAAAGCGACTGCTGAGATAAGCTTCCCTCCCTCCCCCCTGTCATTTGTTCAGTTCATTTGTATCGACTTTCTCATGTAGTAAACTGGGTATTAATCCAGCAAAAACTTATTCGCACCTATCTGTTAATTATAGCTGTCCAATTGTCGTCTGCTTCTTTGACTGCTGGCTACTTTTCTAAGTACGTTATCTTGTTTTCCCGCCGGATACGGCTATGTCTATCTACTACACATACAATATACTAAGAATGACGTTCCGTTTCGCCGTCTCCCGTTTTGCTGACTTCCTCCTCATTCGACGTTACCTTTTCCACAACACATCAATACTTGATTGCAGGGACGGTGTTGTTACGTCGCATGAAATAAACACACGAGTGCAATCATTTGTGTGAACCGCCAAAAGGATCGCGGCTCCAGACAGACTTGTCCAGTCAAAGAGACGCGGAAACAGGAAACGGCAAAAACTGTGTCACCAGTGAAAATGGGCCCTGACACCATGATGTTGTGCCCTGCGGACAGACAGACTTAACCTACTGCTGTTTTGTGTGTGCGTCATCCAGGTATTTCTTTGACCCTGCACCCGTTCAATACGATGACGCTCAGATTAAACGCTACCACTCGAGGTGCAACATAATCCAACACGGTCGTACCTCGCTAACATGCAATTTACCAATGTCACCTACTACAGTAAAGACCTCAATCATCTCCGGCGCCAACCAAGCTAACATGCAATTTACCAATGTCACCTACTACAGTAAAGACCTCAATCATCTCCGGCGCCAACCAAGCATAGCCTCCGGAATTCATAAAATGTGCACCTTGTGTCGTCAGCCGAACAATCCGCAAGCTTGTCACGAACAGTCTAGTCCAAAATGGCCGATTCCGATCAGTTGCTATTAGGTCGGCAGACTTTGGTGTGACTGATTTCATCGGCCTGGCATCAATGTGTGGATCAGTTCGTCACTTGCGGCTGCACACCTTAATTATAAATCTAGTCCCCGTTCAATTTCGTGGAGCTAGACCTGTCCCCCGTTTCTTTCACGCGAGAATGGCTTGCAGGTAGCCTCTCGCTAAGCATGAGAGAGTGAGTGAATATGAAACGGCTCGATGGCTAGCTACGCAAGAATTAAGCACCATTGGTTGATACCGAAAAGGTCGTCTGCATTGTTCAGTAAATGGCCATGAACAGCAAATCGGATTGGCAGCCGTGTGGCGGCCATATTGCTCGCGTAGCGAACACCTCCAATGCATACTCGCGTTCTCTCGCCAAATCCTAACGTTTCTCGCGACGAGGCATACTCGCGTTCTCTCGCCAAATCCTAGCGTTCCTCGACCCACTTGCTTTACTCGCCAATTCTCGCGTCAAAGAAACGGGGGACTGTTGTAGAGAGCGTCAGAGCGATTCCATTTAGTCTTGCAGTCTTGTAGGCACCACAGAAGCGTGTACAGTAGACCACCCTGGCAAGCCCCTCCCATTTAATAAAACCCCTCTGTTCCCTTTTTCTTTAAGATCTTACTTTCATAAATGTTATGTTCCTAATCTCAGGTACATGTACCTTCATTTTAAGACTACGTCCTTCTTTCAGACTTAATTTTCACATATTGTTAAGGGGGTATGGGTGTCCAGTGTGTCAAAGTACCTGGCTAGACTTGATCTTATTGATTAAAGTACGTATCGTATTCCCTTTCTATATATATATATATATATATATATATATATATCCCATGACCTCCCTTCTTTGTCTCTGTTACTTCAGTATGGGTATATATGTTGTATTTTTATAGCTCAATAAATACATCATGGACTCCAAAAAATATATGATAGTGCAGATTCCGATTTGGGCAAAGGACTACTTTCCTCCCGACCTTTGACCTCGCGCCGAACAATGTGACACATTTGTATGAAGTTCTAAAATCGTATTGCACGGCTCAGAAAACCATATCAGTTGCACGCAAAAATGAATCTCAGAACTGATCTGATGTATGAGATGCAACAAGCAAAAGTTTCTTTCATTATGAAAGCAATGCAGGTCGAAAAAAACGAACATTCAACTTACAAGATAACCAGATGCTAGCGAACCAAAACAAAAACACGAGTACCCTCCCCTTGCATCGTTAGCAGACGACTTTTGAGAATCTGTCGGTAGTGTGTTTTGGTGTGCGCCTTCAGCTATCAAACATCGGCTGTTTCACGTGTTTTGCGAGCAAGTCTACTCTTTTGCCTGGCTCTGCAGTAAGTCCACATATTTTTCCGTAATCCAGTCATATTCCTTCAAAATGCAATCAATCGGCGGTGACAGACGTGTCGGTCGCGTTTTCCTCACACCCATACCAGTTTAAGTTCATCCATGCAAACACACTCGCAAAACAGTTTATCACGTAGATACATTTCAAATAGGGAGCAAATGGTTAAATCTAAACCTACATATTTGTTCCCTAAAATTTGCTTCTCTGTCAATAAGCCTAATTACACACGTTCGAGAAAAACAACGTGGAATCGATTCTGAATCGAGTAAGCCAAATGGGTGGGTCCCAAACCCGTTTCGCCCGTTCTGCCGACCTGAAACGCAAAACAAAAGAATTGTGCGCTTCAACTAAATTAATTTCTATTCGACTTCATTACTTTCTTGCAACTTATGAACCTTTACTTAAAGCTTTTAAATGGTCTGAAAGTAGTGTTACCGCGTACTTATCGATGCACTCATTCGTTTTATTTTTTCAGCGACGGTCACTTAGTTTAAGGTTGCAAAAGGGCTAAGTCTCGCTGGCAACAGTTTTACCCTGCACAGATCGCAACAGTGCTGCTAGTAGTCTACACTTTGTGTTTGATGGTAGAATGGGATATACAGATTACAACACTCGTGGTTTTTTATATGGCTTGTATTTCAGTCAAGACCCAGCGGGAATATCAATCGAGAGCCACTCGCCAGAGGCTCGTGTCTCCCGATGATATTCCTCCGCTGGGTCTTGACTGAAATACAAGCCATATAAAAAAAACCACTCGTGTTGTAACCTATACATATATCATGGGAAGGGTGCTTCCATCGACTGGCTCATATGGATCTAATTTGATTAAAAGTGGCTGCTTTTCCTGGAGGTGTGTCCTTGGACTCCTTGGAACCAGGAAAAGATATCGGTGTAGCTTCGGGTTCAAATTCTGTCTCGTGCACCAAGCGAGGCTGCCATAAATTGTTGACTTCAGTTTCACTTCGGTAAGTTTGAAGTAATTCTACACCACCGTGATCCAAGGAATGCTTTATTTCACTACCCTTCAGGCGGGAGAATATGTGTTAAAGGCACAGTTCTCTTCGTAAAAACATCTGCTATATCATCTTTGCCCAGGCTTTTATATGGGATAGGACCATCCCTACACTGGGACACCTACCAAAAATCAATACCCTGACTGCTTTCCGTGTTTAGCTGGAATTTGTGATGAATAAATTACGCGGATTGACACTGGTGTTTTTTACAGCATGACCCAAAAGAAATGCAACCCACACAAATGCTAATAACTTCTACATCTCTCGACAGAATTACTTCATATTTGGTGTACTTTAACTTCAGCTTACGCATGATCAGTCCACAAATCTGTTGGTTAAAAGGTCTGACTTTTGTGTTATTTCAAAATAAGTTTCTAAATTCGTGGATCGACTCAACAGTACGAGGTTTGATATTGAGTGGTAGCCAAACTAACCTGATTTAAGCCCTCCAGATTGTTACTGTTGTGGTTATTTTAAAGACCTAGTGTACCATAACCAACCTTAGACAATCAGTGACTTGAATACAGCAATTACAGACAGGATCAGGGCATTTTTCAAGGAGGAATGCGTCCATGTCTTTGATGAATGTTGCGCGCCATTGCTCAAGAGTGACTTCACAACAAAGGGGGTCCTTGTTCCAGTCATTTTATTTCAGCAAATATCTTCATAGTTGTTGTGCATGAACTCCACAAAGGTAATATTGTCCGACTTTGACCTTCTCTCCAAAATGTGACCACATCACCTACAAACTTGCCACTAGTCATGCATAAGCCGAAGTTAATGTACACCAAATATGAAGTTATTCGGTCAACAGATTTAGAAGTTATTAGCATTTTTGTGGTTTGCATTTTTGGGGGGTCACCCTGTAATATGTTAATTCAGAAGAAAAAAATGCCCAATCTGCACAGTTGTAGATGTTTGGTATGTGTCGAAGTGGAGGGATGGCCTTGTCCCACGTCATTTTAAGCCTGATCGTATCTGAGATGGTGAGTCGAATCGTCCACTGTAGAAGGACTGTGTCTTTTGACAGCTGACAGCAACTGAGACGATACCGCGGGGTGTTGGTTTAGTGGTCATATTATCGTCGCGTCACAGTGAAGCTGAAAACATTTTTGCCGCATGTCCTTATTTTTAAGGTTACATCATTTTAAGTTTAACTTAACTATTATTTCATTTTTTCTACACTTCGGGTTAAATGGTTGTGTAGGAATGTTTTTAGATTGAGAACATTTTACTTATAAACGTTCGAGACCCGAGAAAACCACCAAGGAAATGCTCCAACTGCAGCTCCAACTGCCACCCGACACTCGTGTTTTGCACGAGCGGGTTTTTACGTGTATGGCCGGTTTATCCCCCCCCCCCCCCCCCACTCTCCTCCCCCAATTTAGGAAGTCATAATCCGTTATTGTGGGGTGCTTGCTGGGTATTTTCGAGTTGATGTAACCCACCGAACTCTGACATGAGTCATAAGATCTTTTCCGTGCGTACTTTGTCTTGTGCTGAATGTGTGAACACACAAACAGTGATAAGGCACTAGCAGATCTGCACATAAGTTCACCCGGGAGATCAGAAAAATATACACCCTTATCCCAACAGGCGCAGTCGGGATTCGAACCCCTAACCTTGCACATGGAAGTCTGACCTCAGTCTTACTTACTAAGCTACTGCGCCCGTTGTCTAACTGAGTTTAAAGTTGTATTAATTGGTTCTTTGCCAGTTAAATTGTGACACCACCTCCACCACAAACCAATATTGTATTTAGGCCAATGCTATCAGAAGACAAGAAAAAAAGTTCGGAATAAACTGTCTTGCATAGATGACGATTTGGGACATACAGAAACCATTCAAGTATCAATGAAGGTATTGATGCAAACATTTCACCCCCTCCCACCCCACCCCCCCTCCCCCCCTGAACCCACACCTGCGAAAACTCGCTTCCCTATAGTTCCGCCTGACATCTAAACTGACCACTCCAAACAACACCTGCAGTGCGGTAAATTTGTTTTGCTGTCGGCTTGTCAACAAGAATTGAACGATCCAAGACGCAAACAGAATCAAATGAATGAGGCAGAATATAAGCTCCTAAAATATACTTCTTGATATATATTCTGTTGTAAATTTGAATCTTGTAGTAATCAATATTATTCCTATACAGTGCCTCTTTAACTTTCCCCCTCTCTCTCTTTACTTCTCTCTCTTTTCTAGATCACTCTTTTTTATGCAGGTTGTATGTATGTATGTGGCGATGTGAACTGTGATGTAATGTATAATGTGTTGTAAAAAAAAAAAATAATAATAAAAATTAAAAAAAAACAGAAAAAAAATATTAAAGAAATTTTTTTTTTAAACATTTAAAAAACAAACAAACATACTTTTAGAAAGTTAAAAGGATTATTGACCGCCTGTACTAAAGCTTTTGGGTAAAACACTGGAGGCCGTGGTGGTGTGTGGGAGGGAGAGGTAGACAAGAGACAGAGAGTTGGATCCACAGACAGACAATGACAGAGACGGAATGTGAACGCGCGTGTGCGGGAGGGGCGTTTAGGTACAGGTGAAGCAGACACTGGATCACAGGAAGAAAAGTAGATAAAGAAGTACAGAGAGCCAGACAAATCAACTCCCTATATTGGACCAAGCTCCGTGGAACAGAAGCATCATCGATCAGACAAACTAGCCCTGTCTTTCTGTCTGTCTGTCTGTCTGTCTGTCTGTCTGTGGGTGCGTATGTGTCTGCGTGCGTGTCTGGCTGGCTGTTTGGCTGTCCGAGAGAAGGAGGGGGGGGGGAGATGGGGAGGGGAGGGGCATACAACACTTTGTAAATGAGCGTTGTTTGTGCGCTGCATGTGCCTTATATATCCTGAAAGTGCAGCTGCACACAAAAATGCATACTGTATTCACAATAAAACAGCACAAAGAATACAACGAGGTAATACAATTACGTATTAAACCCGTTCCATGCAATATGTACCGAGGCTGTTTGCATTTCTGTCTTGTTTTCCTTTTTTCTTTTCCGGTGTCCC
>NC_090256.1:50684564-50774564 GCF_037325665.1 Littorina saxatilis | reverse complement strand
ATTCTCCTTGCAAAACAAAGTATATTTGGAGCCAAATTAAATAAGACAGTCCCAATACTAAATGTTTTTGTGAAAATTGTTAAACAAAGGTTTTTGATCGAAAATTATAATGCTAGTGTAAATAATTATTATGGTAAATTTGCAAAGGATTGGTGTTTATATAGACACTTTTTTCATTGATGCCATAGGATAATTGTATTGATTGATTCCGTATGAACATTTTTGAATGTGATACCCCCTGACCCATTTATTCATAACATGTTATACAGTACTTTTATGCCAATAATTAAACCCCATGTATACTTGGAGGCTAAAGTGTGACCACCGTCCCCACCTACCCCCCCTCCCCTCCCCTCCCCCAACCTCAGTTTCCCCCACCCCCACCCCCCACCCCCACCCCTTCCATGTCCCCTGTCTTTTCAACAACCCACCCTACTGTCTATGTCTGTGTCTTGTCTTGTCTAGGTACCGGTATGTGCGTGTGTATGCGCTCAGACAGCCATACCTTATGTTGATAAACTCTGTGTATGCTGTATGTTATGTTGTGTTTATGTGTATATAACCGTCGCGATATAACCTTGAACGGTTGAAAACGACGTTAAACACCAAATAAAGAAAGAAATGTGTATATAAAAGAAATAAAATTTAAAAAAAAATATTTTTAAAAAAACTAAAAAAAAACCACTTGCTTATGAAAAGTAAAGGTAGTCCTACGCGGAAGCATAATGATGGCGCAGATTCTTATGGTATAACTTTGGAAACGATCTGATGGCCTGTTTTCGTACGTATTATTCCTTTAAGCAAGGTGATGTTCAAAATAATTATATTAGTTGTTCGGGAAGGAAAGTATCTTTTAGATAAATGTGCAGTTTCATCTGGCTTGAAACAGGCAATGTTTCATTTGTGCATGGCATACGCAGGAAGCTAATTATGGTTCGCGTAGGCTGTACATGTTAAAGGCACAGTGCGCCTCCCGTAAACCATCACAGATACTGTCAGGCTTTTACACACAGTACAAACACCCTTCCATTTGAACGCTCACCAAACGGAAACATCCTAGGTGCCCTACGTAAAGAGCGAGCAATTTTTAAAGAATTAATTTTGCGCCGATTGCTCAGAGACAATCGGACCGTGGTGCGTTTTGGCGCTAGACCTAACTTTTAAAATCTAAATGATAAATTGACAGCGTGTTACACAAACATTCTTAAATCATAAAAGAATTATTTTTTCACCAAGACAAGATTAGTACAATTCGAAGTTTTGAAAGTTTGAAAAAAGAAAAGCCCGGAAGCAGGATCACGCAAGGTCGTGGTTCTCGTAGCAGACGACGGTTTATAGGCATCGCCAGTTCCTCTGAACAGTCAAAAGCCATCGCTAGAGTTCTTGTGAACCACAGCCGTTTGTTTCGTGCATAGTGAGAGGTACATAATAACGTGCTATTGCAGATAAGCTCACACCGAGTCGCATTCAAATTACTAACTGACGACTACATTGTGAAAAAGGGAAACTGGATCACACGGGTTCACGATGGCTCAGGGGTAAGATAAACCACGCAAAAATAAATTCTTTGAAAATTGCTCGCTCTTTACGGAGGGCACCTAGGATGTTCCCGTTTGGTGAGCGTTCAAATGGAAGGGTGTTTGTACTGTGTGTAAAATCCTGACCGTATCTGTGATGGTTTACGGGAGGATTACTGTGCCTTTAAGGTGACAGATCAACTCATGTTATCCTGCTTATTTTTCTTGTCAGAAAACAGGCCATTGCAGTCCTCATTTTCTTGTTATTGTTACAGACGAACCTGTCTATAACGACCCCCAAAGGGAGCGACCAAGAGTAGTCGTTATCGACAGGTGGCTGCATTTGAAAAGTGAATTATATTTTACAGATATTTATTTCTAATTCTTTTCTGCGATCTTTTGTGGTGGTCAGAGGGGGCAGGTGTCCGAGATCAAGAGGTGGTTGCTATGGAAAAGTGAATTGTTGGGCGGGGATATAGCTCAGTTGGTAGCGCGCTGGATTTGTATTCAGTTGGCCGCTGTCAGCGTGAGTTCGATCCCAGGTTCGGCGGAAATTTATTTCAGAGTCAACTTTGTGTGCAGACTCTCTTCGGTGTCCGAACTCCCCCCCGTGTACACTACATTGGGTGTGCACGTTAAAGATCCCACGATTGACAAAAGGGTCTTTCCTGGCAAAATTGCTTTGGCACAGTTAATAATTGTCTACCTATACCCGTGTGACTTGGAATAATAGGCCGTGAAAGGTAAATATGCGCCAAAATGGCTGCAATTACTGGCCGTATAAAATTTCATCTCACACGGCATCACTGCTGAGCGCCTAGAACTGTACCCACGGAATATGCGCGATATAAGCCTCATTGATTGATTGATTGATTGAATTGTATTGGGTGGTCATAAGGGGCGGGTGGTCGTGATCAAAAGGTGGTCGCGAAGACAGGTTCGACTGTATACGTTTGACAATATCGTCTGTCCATGACCGACTTTGGGTGTTGGTGTGTCGTTGTCGTTATTGCTGTCGTCGTCACAGTTGTCGTTATTGTTGTAGAAGACACTGACACGGACATCTTTATCGTTTCGAATGGGAAATCCACCGTGGTGCTTCTTTGGACGCCACTATCATAACCCTTTCTCCTCACCGGCTAAAGTCACAACTGTTGTTTTAAGTACAGTATGATGAACGGACATTTCTTTGGACGCCACTATCATAACCCTTTCTCCTCGCCGGCTAAAGTCAGAACTGTTGTTTTAAGCAGTATGATGAACGGACATTTCTTTGGACGCCACTCTCATAACCCTTTCTCCTCACCGGCTAAAGTCAGAACTGTTGTTTTAAGCAGTATGATGAACGGACATTTCTTTGGACGCCACTATCATAACCCTTTCTCCTCGCCGGCTAAAGTCAGAACTGTTGTTTTAAGCAGTATGATGAACGGACATTTCTTTGGACGCCACTATCATAACCCTTTCTCCTCGCCGGCTAAAGTCAGAACTGTTGTTTTAAGCAGTATGATGAACGGACATTTCTTTGGACGCCACTATCATAACCCTTTCTCCTCGCCGGCTAAAGTCAGAACTGTTGTTTTAAGCAGTATGATGAACGGACATTTCTTTGGACGCCACTATCATAACCCTTTCTCCTCGCCGGCTAAAGTCAGAACTGTTGTTTTAAGCAGTATGATGAACGGACATTTCTTTGGACGCCACTATCATAACCCTTTCTCCTCGCCGGCTAAAGTCAGAACTGTTGTTTTAAGCAGTATGATGAACGGACATTTCTTTGGACGCCACTATCATAACCCTTTCTCCTCGCCGGCTAAAGTCAGAACTGTTGTTTTAAGCAGTATGATGAACGGACATTTCTTTGGACGCCACTATCATAACCCTTTCTCCTCGCCGGCTAAAGTCAGAACTGTTGTTTTAAGCAGTATGATGAACGGACATTTCTTTGGACGCCACTATCATAACCCTTTCTCCTCGCCGGCTAAAGTCAGAACTGTTGTTTTAAGCAGTATGATGAACGGACATTTCTTTGGACGCCACTATCATAACCCTTTCTCCTCGCCGGCTAAAGTCAGAACTGTTGTTTTAAGTATGATGAACGGACATTTCTTTGGACGCCACTATCATAACCCTTTCTCCTCACCGGCTAAAGTCAGAACTGTTGTTTTAAGTATGATGAACGGACATTTCTTTAGACGCCACTATCATAACCCTTTCTCCTCGCCGGCTAAAGTCAGAACTGTTGTTTTAAGCAGTATGATGAACGGACATTTCTTTGGACGCCACTATCATAACCCTTTCTCCTCGCCGGCTAAAGTCAGAACTGTTGTTTTAAGTATGATGAACGGACATTTCTTTGGACGCCACTATCATAACCCTTTCTCCTCACCGGCTAAAGTCAGAACTGTTGTTTTAAGTACAGTATGATGAACGGACATTTCTTGAGAGAATTTTTGCGTTAAGTTTCCTTGAAAGATATCTTCCTTGTCCTGTGGCTGATCATGTAAACCATCACCGTTTTGTCCAGGATTTTTACATGGGATATCAATTAATTTAAATTATACAACGTTAGCAGTCTGTCTGTTTTGGGATTTGTCCATGGGATATGAGACTCTTTTCCCTTGGCCACGTGCCAAAAACAGAACCTTGGCCGAAAACTTTGTGCAGTGGGAATTTGTCGCTGGCTGCATTTTGCAGATTAGTGTGGGTGTCAAAAACAAAATAAATTCAGCACGACAAAAGAAAGGTCCCTTCTGGCATAGAAGGCAACGAGGTTGCAGGTATAGGCTACTTACCTGGACATATCCGATGATCTACAAACACGGTCTGCGCAGAAAGAAAGCTGCATTTGGATCGCCTGTGAATTTTTATTTTATTTTTTAGGGGGGTCGTTCTTGTTCTTGTTCTTGTTGTGTGTGTGTTTTTTCTCTCTTGCTTGTGTGTGTGTGTATGTGTGAGTGTGTATTTGGTGTGTGTGTGTGTGTGTGTGTGTGTATGTGTGTATGTGTGTGTGTGTGTGTGTGTGTGTTTAGGTGTATGTGTGTGTTTGTGTGTGTGTGTATGTGTGTGTGTGCGTGCGCACGCATGTGTATAATTTCTTCTGTATATGTGTGCCTGTCTGCCTACATCTGTCTGGCTGCATGTATGTCCGTGTCTGTGTGCATGTGTGCGTACGTGCGTGCGGTTAGCGTCTTTTAACCTACCCAAAACAACGTTACTCTAGATAACCATCAGTTGTTGTTTGCGTGTTGCAGTACCATCCCTTCCTCCTCCGAACAATAACCCCATCCCTTGGTGGTACTGGATGTGGCTCCGCCAAAGGTTCGACTAACCGCCACGCCGGTCAGTGGGTGTCCGGACCTGGTCAGCAAGACTCAGCCATGCATGCAACACAACCAGTGAGAGCGGAGGGGGGGGGGGGACTTTTTTTGTTCTTTACTCTTTTGTTGTTGTGGGGTTTTTTTTCACACACAACCTTGTCGTGCGATACTACAGTAGATTTAGTTTTCACTGTTTACCACGGATCACTATGAAGCGACTGTGTTGTGCAAGGCTGTTCTGGTTCCTGGGCTGAGATGCACGAGAGAGTTACCAACTAGGTGGGAGTCATGCCGCTGTGTTGGATTGGTTGAAATTAAGATTTGTTGTGATTTCAACGAATCAGACACCGTGGTTTGTCCTCACCCACTTTCGCTTCGTGCCTCTCAGGCCTGGTGTTCATTGTGCTGTGGTTGTGTTGTGCAAACTGGCAGCAGGTCTGTTTGACACTCGCACATTCATGCCTGACCGGCTCCAGATTATCCATTGTTGAGGAATTCCTTGTGCTGTATATCTCTTCTCTATATACTTAGCGTTAATAAAAATAGAAATGAGTGAATTTCGTGTTATTGTTGACACGCGCGCGCGCGTGTGTGTGTGTGTGTGTTTGTGTGTGTGTGTGTGTGTGCCTGTGTGTGTGTGTTGAGGATTGTGTGTGTTCGTGCGTGTTTACGGTGTGTGTGGATGTGTGCATGTGTCTGTGTGTGTGTGTGTGTGTGTGTGTGTGTGCGTCTGGGGTTTGTGTGTGTGTGAGTGTGTTCTTGCGTGTGTGTGTGTGTGTGGGGGGGTTCTTGCGTGTGTGTTTGTGTGTGTGTGTGCGTGTGTGTGTGTGTGTGTGTGTGTGTGTGGGTATATGAGTGTGTGTCTGTGTGTCAGTTCTTGCGTGTGTGAATGTGTGTGTGCGTGTGTGTGCGTGTGTGTGTGCGTGTGCGTGTGTGTGTCCTCGGTTATGTGTGTGTGTGTGTGTTCGTGCGTGTGTCTGTTCTTGCCTGTGTCTGTGTTTGAGTGTTTGCATGTATGTGTGTGTGTGTGAGTGAGTGTGTGTGTGTGTGTGTGTGTCACTTGTGTGTGTTTTGTGAGTGTGTGTGTGTGTTGTGGTTGTGTGTGTGGTTGTGTGTGTGTGGCTGTGTGTGTAAATGTGTGTGCGTGCCGGCTTTTGCCCGTGTGTTTGTGTGTATGCACTTGCCTTTGTGCGTGCGTATGAGTGTCACACACAATATAACTAAAGACACACGGCCAACACACGATAAAGGTACTGCGAGCAAATGTTAATTTCCAGCTTTTTATTGTAAAGACTTATTTACCCATTATTGACATACAGAACCGCACTGATTGATAAGTACAGATTGAAGCATCGTGGTAAGTTAAAGGGAGTCCCGCTATCAAACACCAGTAAAATGACAACAATACAGATGTTACGAATGGTTTTTGTAAATTTACGTATGATGTACTCACAAATTACTCATGCTCTCTATTCCAGGTTCGACCTCACTCATAATAATCAAGAAGGAAAAAACAGTTAACAATTTACTTTCGTCCTTTGCATCCAAATACTACACAATACATGCACATACATCCAATGCCAACACGCACACTATTCAACTATCAATTCTGGTCACACAACAAATCAATTATCTAACTGGCCTTTACTCGCACACACATGCATACTTCACTTTCTCACGTTACCACATTTGAGTCTTCCATGATGATGACGACGACGACGAATGACACAGGGTAAAGATGAAGACGATGTGCATAATGGCGGTAATCATGTTAACAGGACCAATTGTAGACGACAGAGATGAAGACGGTGACAGTAGACATGCTGGAATGACGAGTGACACTGGATAGACGTAGATGCTATGTTACAGTCATGCTCTCATGCTCTCCGCTGCCGAAGGAGACTATGGCGGTGGCGGTTGCCGGATTCATACTTCCTCGGTTCCTCCCTTTTGTCTGACATACAAAGAAAACGACAATAATAAGTCTCTGGTATGTAAAGTGGCAATGTTATATACATATGCATGGAGTTGGCCACTTTACATAAACACTACTAATAATTCGATAGCCTACTCTAACTAAATCGGTTATACAACATCAAAGAATATTTACCTCACTTCGGCAAGTCATTCACTCTATTTAACTTCCATCCGTCCTCTGTGACAATTCAGGTAAAAGTGACCGGGACAGCTCACCCGTCCACCAGTTGGGGTGGATTCACAAAAACTTCACGTGCAACGTGACAAGACAAAAATCCGTGGGTGTTTAGGCTGTCAACCCTAGCATCCATAGGTGCTTGCACTTGACATTATATTATCGTGTACACAAAAAAACAAGAGTGTACGTGGGAGTCTCAGCCAATGAACGCATAATAATAATAATAATAAGAAGAAGAAGAAGAAGAAGAAGAAGACAGTGCATGCAACATTACGGAAACAAGAAATAAATATTTTCAATCTGGCTAAGATGAGTTGCATCACATTCGTCTGAAGGCAAGCATTTTGAAAGAATGCTTACTCCAATGTTACCATAACGCAGTTTTCCCCAAAATAGCTAAGTGTGCAAAGTAGTCGGTTTGAATGCGCGTGAATACATTAAGAACCAATGGGAAATCAGCGCGCAGTGCAATAGAATAAGTGAGAGTTGTGTGGAACCAGTCTCCTGGCACCTGAGAGAACAACTAGCATTGAAATGAACAAGCGACTTAGGATCAAAACTCTGTGCAGTTTGCTTCAATAACGATAATATTTATTTATTTTTAAATTGTCTATTATTACAGGTGAAGAACCTTTTACTCGGAGAACTTCACTTTTATAAAAAATAAAAAAAATAAAAAATTCATGTCATAACGCCACACATGGCCAGGTATATGCAACGTCACCCGCCGACACCCCCCCACCCCCAAGAAAATGCAACCCATGATAATGCTAAATCTGTTCACCCTGTGTGAGGGATTCGCGTGTGATTTACTGTTTGACGAGTTTTGTTCAACACACAAGATACCTACACACACAAAAGCAATAAGGATATTAAGTCGTAAATGAAACTGTCCGGCATACTCAATGCCGTATCAACTAATCTTACATTGGTGAACACGATAATTTCTTGGGGTAGTTGTGTACTTTCTTTTGGTGGAGAGTATATTTGCGATTTGTTCTGACAGAACACACAAGACAAGCACCCATGCTCAGGGAGGAGCTAAATGACCTACATCAGTCACAGTGTTTGAAGCTGTCTTCCGGAATTGTCTGCTGTGTGTCCAAATATATGAACATCTCTTCCAGCAGGTCCGGTGTCGTTTTGCCAACCCCGCCCAAGGGAAGACAAATGTGCTGGAGTGTTTTACTAAGCTAACGAAACAAAAGAGACAGCTTACAGCCGTCATTTTAAGCACAAACGCACGAGCGCAAGCTCACACACACACGCACACACGTACACACACACACACACGTACACGCGCACGCACGCACGCGCACACACACACGCACACACACACTGACGTACGTGTGCACACACACACGTACACACACAAAGGTACGCGCGCACGCACGCACGCACAAACACACAGACACACACTGACACAGACACACATACACACGTACGCACACACGCACACACTCACGGACACACACACACATACACGCACACACACACACACACACACACACACACACGCCGAAGCCGGATGAAGAAATGATGACAACAAACATTACCACGTCTGAGATATTTTCGGTGTTTGTCCGTTCGCTTTTTGTTTAACCCTGTTATGCCGTGTGACATGACGTCGCTCAAACCAAGATCATATCCCGTGAAGCTTGTTCTATTATCAATCAATTTCTTTTCTTTTAAATCCGTGGACATTTATTAAGGCAAAAAATTTGGCCATATTAGGGTGGATGGCGGAGGGCGAGGGGGGTGGGGGAAACACAAGAATCGTTTAAAGGCAAAAAATGGTCATTAACATATTGCCACGATCAAGGCTCCAAAGGCAGAGGAAACATCGTGGCTAACGCACACCCGAATGTTGAACCATACTATTTATGTGTTGTTCGTATATATTTGTCCAGAATATTCTGTTCCTCATCCGTTACTTTTTGCGATCAGTAATCATACTTATAGTATCCTGGGCCTCCTTTTTTGATCTTGACTAATGGGAATTATATGTTACTTATAGGTGATGACGGCGTTAAATCACTCTTGGCGAAGCGGCTTCTTTACTGGTTTCTTCTAAGACTACATAGTCTGATCATCGGCATTGTGCAAGTTTATATACTGTTGTTGCTTCTGTGTCTGTGTGTGTGTGTGTGTGTGTGTGTGTGTGTGTGTGTGTGTGGCAGTGTGTGTATGTGTGTCAGTGTTCATTCAGTGTTTGTGTATGTGTGTGTGTGTGTGGCAGTGTGTGTATTGTTTGTGTGTGTGTGTGGTGTTGGGTTTTCAGTTTGGGGGGGGGGGGGTCTTGGAAAGAAAGACAGACGGAAGAGCTAGCTCCTGTTCTTTGCAGGAAAGGTAAAGACGCACTTGAGCAGTTGCGTGTACATACTATCATGAGGAGATTAACCTTATCACCACCAGAGTGAGCTCCCCTCTGTCATCTTTGCATGGCGTCATTGTTACTTCCCCTCTGTCATCTTTGCGTGGCTTCATTGTCATTCCAAGTTTGTCGTTTATGTATTCACCAGAACATAGATATAATATCTATATATATCTATGACCAGAACCAGAGACCCAAAGTGATTTTCTCTTCGTCTCTGCCAGAACTTGTTCACCAACGGTGTCGTTTCGCCATGATTCAGTGACACTTCTTTCCCCATTCCCGTTATTAGAGTCGTTTCGTCGAGTGGATGAGATGCGCGAGCGCGCGCACACACACAAACACTGACACACACACACACACACACAAACACACACACGCGCATGTTAAGGTAGCACATAGATATGAAGAGATGCGAAGTCTTCCCGCTCGACGGTTATCTTCGCCTACGGCAGGGACAAGTAATCCTCCCACTGCGGCCAGTTAAGGGAAAGTAACGTTGCGCACAAAAGAAAATATTAGCTCCCAAACATTGCCTCCACGCACAATGTAAGGCATGGACTTAAAACAATGGCTGCAAGAACCGAGGGAACCGTGTTTTTGACTCACTTCGGGAACCCAATCCTCTCAAATGCGTTCGTGTGCACACTATTGAAGCTACAGAATATGAATCAAGTATACTTACCACTGATATCTCTCCGGCGTCTGAAGCTGGATATATCCAAAGAAATATGACAGAAAAGCACTTCAAATCGGTCTCAGAGAGCAAGCGAACAACAACGTAGTACGGGATGATGGCTGACAATCGCGCGAGGTCACGCTGACCGAGCGCGGTACCCCAAGAGTTCACGCGAGCGGCCTCGCTTCGCATCTCTTCAATGTATGTTCAATGTACGTATGTCTCTGGTGTCTGGTTGACCGGTACTGTCTGGTCAAGTGGGTCAAAATAGCTATTTCTGCGTTTTCGCTGCTGGTGGAAGTCACTTCAAATACTCCAATAATACGAGTGATAAATATGAAGCCCACCGACAAACAACCACATAATTTTTTGGATTTCGTTACATTTTCATTTTTATAAATTTTCTCCCGGTGTAACACGAGAAAATTACTCCCACGAGATTTTTACTCCGGAGTAAACATTTCGTACGAAAAAGTTACTCCCTTTACGAAAAAAAGCACTCCCCCATTGCACTAGAAAATTACTCCCCAAGACAGGTGAGTTCCGAGAAAACATTTCGTACAAAAATGTTACTCCCCTGACGAATAAATAACGACTTCACCCCAACACGAGCAATTTCAACTTCCCATGCCAGGTGTACAAAATTTGTACTCCCTTGTCCCCTGTTAGTCTTGGTGGTGGAAGGGGTGGAAGGAGGGTAGCGCGACATTCGTGTGCGCGAGATCACATATTGGCATTAGTCCCTTCGCCCGCATCCCATTTTTGCGTACGAGATTTTTACTGGAAATAAAAAAAAATGGGGAGTAAAACTTTCGTGGAGGGAGTAATTTTTTCGTGCTTTGGGGAGTTCTTTTCTCGTACGAAAAGTGTACTCGGAGTAAGAATTTCGTACGAAATATTTACTCCGGAGTTAATTTTTAGTGGAGTAAAAATTTCGTGTTACACCGGGGATTCCCCTTTTACGCGCGCTTCTTGAAACTCTGCTGCAAAATGCACATGTTGCTATTGTTCATTTGTGCGCTGCTTGCAGTGTTTTGTGCCGAAAGAGGGAGACAAAGACAGAGATGCCGTGGCACAGTATTAGATAGTGACATATATACACAGACACACAGGCAACCACATCCTGCCTCCCCCCCCCCCCCCCCCCCCCCCCACACACACACAGTACAGAGAGAGATCGAGAGAGAGAGAGAGAGAGAGAGAGAGAGAGAGAGAGAGAGAGAGAGAGAGAGAGAGAGAGAGAGAGAGAGAGAGAGACTGATGACTCGGAGTGCTGGCTCTGACTCATAACCTTGACAGACTTTATAGAAGCTCATAACTCATAACTCATAACATTTTATTGATCCAACAAAGGAAATTAAATTGGTCATCAGCACATATAGGTCATTAATTATAAAAGAATAAGAGAAGAAAATTCATAAAACCCATGATAACAAAAAAATATCTAAAGTAATATATGTACAACTACAATACCCTTTTTACTTGCACACTTGACACACCGACACACCAACACACATGCATACATACCTACATACATACCTACATACATACCTACATATATACATACATACATACATACATACATACATACATACATACATACATACATACATACATACATACATTCCATGTTAAAGTGCAGCTGTGTGCTTAATACTAAAGACCGTGTTACATACTCGTTTTTCCGTTAGTTTCGTTCTGCTAACTTTGTCCGTATGATTTTGCTTCTACTGTCCATTGTCGTATTGCAGACACAAGTGACAAGCATTTGCCAGTTATCAAATATTATTGCAGTAAATGTTTACTTAATTTGTGTTGGATGTACTTGACATCAAACTGCATTACAGTCGTATTACATAGTTTACATAATTTATCACCGGTTTCCTTTCTTGACTCACATTTTTCACCATTTTCCATGCTTGTATCAATGTGGATTATTTCTGTCAAGAAACCTAATTTTAAACAGACAGTTTTCATAGAAAACATTCTTATAGATAACAAGCTAGCATTTCGATCGCCTCACTAACAATCATTTAAGTACGACACAAAAATATCAAAACTGTTTGTCTTTTGAGATGCTAATCAGAATTACAGTTCTCCTTGTTTTTATCTCCAGTTTCTGTTGGTAAATTCTTTCGTAAAAATGCTTGAAACACCTATTATTAAACTTTTGTTTCTTTTGAGCAGAAAGACCAGCTTTTACACTGTCGAGCACGGTAAACCGTTTTGCTGTAGACAAGAAAGACCATCATCCGTTTGCCAGCTACTGCCGCTGTTACACACCGTGCGCACACACACGCGGCACACACATACACACACACACACACAGACATACACACACAAACACACAACAGACGTATGATGATGGACACCTCTTTGGCAAGTTTGATTTATGACAAAACAACACGTACAGTACATTAACAGGCACGTTGACCATAAATTATGGTCTTCAAAGAGGACACACAGACAAACAAGTATCAGGGATGGCCAAATGATCGTCCGCCCGATCGCCAGGGGCGAATACAAATCTCGCCGGGCTAGTAGAACCCGCTTGGCAACTCGCCCAGCTGGTCAGGGAAAACTGATTCTGTTCAAATCCAACACTTCTGGTTGTATAACCTAGTTTCAAAGCGTTATTTAACACTGCAGATACAGCAACTGTGGTATGTAGGCCTACCGGGCTAGCGAAATTTCTGGCGGGCTAGAGACGTTCTTGAAGTTACTCGCCCCTTGAATAAACTAATAAATAATGGCCAGTCCAGCGGCCATAGCAAACCAGCTAGAACTGGCTACGGAAGACAAGGAGCCCGGGAGACGCGTACAAACAGAAAGGTATGTCTGACAGCATGCATTAGTGTAAAAGTTTTGAAGGACATGACCTTACGCAAAGGTTGAGTTAGAACAAGCGCTGAAACAAGCACAAAGCACACACTGTCATACCGAGCAGTACATCATCGCATCTCAGCACTGCTCGTATAAAAAGACAACTTCCACCCTTTCCTCCGCTTTTACACGGAAACTGAATCTGTTACAGAGCGTACATCAGTTTCCTGCAAGAGCGTGACCAGATACCCTGAGGGTACGTTCATTTTTCCTTCTTGGTTTAAACATGATTTTTTGTTAAAAGATAACATAGGGTGGCAAAAACATGTAATACAAAAGAAAAACTTGGGACCACACAACAAGCTATGCTTATATTAAGTGTGGTAATGTGTCCCATGATCGGTGAGACATTGGCGCTGCCACGTGTATTATCTATTATTCCCCCCTCTGCTTCTTTACCTCTGTAAACTTGTAGAGCTAGTTATTTTTCGATAATGACCCAGCAACCAAACAAATAACGAGCCAGCAACAGCCTGAATCCTCGATAGTGCAATGGGTTGAGAAGCTGTTCTGTTTCGGTACTACTTTTGCGACTGAAAAGTTCCGAACGCTCTATACGTACGAAGTATACATCTCTGGAGCAAACAATACAAACATACCGCATTTAAATTAACAACTACAGGCCTGAACACATGAATCTCCATATAAAATCCATGAGTTCGGTTGTTTTCTGAATCTAGATCTGCAGTGCACAAACCGTTCATCACAAGCAAATTCCCAAGGCAAGTAACTCATACTCTGGCGACAAGAGTAGTTCCCCTTCTTTTAACGCAGTTTCTTCGACAACACTGACTGCAATCCGACGGTCAGTTTTCAACAATATTTCATTTTATAAACAGATCACACGCAACCAAATGCACACACCTCATCAATTTAAACAACATAAAGCGGTTTCATACACTATTTTCCCCAGAAAACTGAACTTCATACAGTAATTAACGTTGGAACACGGGTGCAAAAGTTCGTCTGCTAGTCCCATTTGACGAAAGAACATTTACTAAGCGATACTAAAACATAAACAGAACACACAATATCTGCCTTTACCGCCACAGCAGAATAACAGCATATCTGTGTACTTGATTTTAGTCCAAAACAGGGAAACTGAAAAGAAGTGTTAACAGAATGGAATGATTTGCACAGAACTATACAACCGCGCATTAATCGATCGCCTGCGCAGGTTGACTGGTTGAGTGATTCGGATTCGATCAAACTTTCGCACAAAAACTCCTGGTTTTTTGGAATAACTGAAGAAAGGAGGAATAAAGAGGTTACACACCTCGTCTCAGTGATTATTAAAAATAATGGTCTCAGTTCGCGGTCATGAAAAAGCTCGCTGAAGCTCGCATTTTTCATGATCCGCTAACTTCGACCATTATTTTTAATAATCACTGAGACTCGGCATGTAACCTCTACCTAAAGTGTGGCGTTCGTGAAGATGTGTAGGCCTATGTGCCTGTGTGTGTTGTACTAGTATAACGTATGTGTACATGGAATGACATTGCGGGTTACCTGAACATTGACAATGACGAAAGAAAGATTGTGTGTGTGTGTGTGTGCACGCGCGCGTGTGTGTGTGTGTGTGTCACGTGCGTGTGTGTGTGCGTGCGTGTGTGACCATGTTTGAATTTATTCGGATTTAGTTCTCTTTCCTTGTTTGTATTATGATTATGTAAGTGTAAAGCGCTCTGGGCTTGTCACCACGAGGTTTACGCGCTATATAAGTAATCGTTATTATTATTATTAACATCTACACCAAAAACGTCTCGTACAGGTACCGTCAAGGTCAAAATAATGCTGACATCCTCAAGAAAAATACCAGAGCAAAATAAAGAATGTAAATTATAATCAAAAGCAAAGTGGAGTAAAATATAACAAGTCGCGTAAGGCGAAAATACAATATTTAGTCAAGTAGCTGTCGAACTCACAGAATGAAACTGAACGCAATGCCATTTTTCAGCAAGACCGTAGACTCGTAGCATCGTCAGTCCACCGCTCATGGCAAAGGCAGTGAAATTGACAAGAAGAGCGGGGTAGCAGTTGCGCTAAGAAGGATAGCACGCTTTTCTGTACCTCTCTTTGTTTTAACTTTCTGAGCGTGTTTTTAATCCAAAAATATCATATCTATATGTTTTTGGAATCAGGAACCGACAAGGAATAAGATGAAAGTGTTTTTAAATTGATTTGGACAATTTAATTTTGATAATAATTTTTATATATTTAATTTTCAGAGCTTGTTTTTAATCCGAATATAACATATTTATATGTTTTTGGAATCAGCAAATGATGGAGAATAAGATAAACGTAAATTTGGATCGTTTTGAAAATTTTTATTTTTTTTTACAATTTTCAGATTTTTAATGACCAAAGTCATTAATTAATTTTTAAGCCACCAAGCTGAAATGCAATACCGAACCCCGGGCTTCGTCGAAGATTACTTGACCAAAATTTCAACCAATTTGGTTGAAAAATGAGGGCGTGACAGTGCCGCCTCAACTTTCACGAAAAGCCGGATATGACGTCATCAAAGACATTTATCAAAAAAATGAAAAAAACGTTCGGGGATTTCATACCCAGGAACTCTCATGTCAAATTTCATAAAGATCGGTCCAGTAGTTTAGTCTGAATCGCTCTACACACACACACACACACACAGACAGACAGACGCACATACACCACGACCCTCGTTTCGATTCCCCCTCGATGTTAAAATATTTAGTCAAAACTTGACTAAATATAAAAAGGGAAGATGATGAGACTGTAGTCTGCAACAACAATGTCAGCAGAAGCACAAGACCAATGCGCACGGAAAAGATCCTGTAATCCATGTTGGAGTTCGGTGGGTTATGGAAACACGAAAATACCGTGCCCAGCATGCCTACCCAACGAAAGCGGAGTGAAGCTGACTACGCTCTCAGAGTATAGTTTGGGAAACCCAAATGGCCAAACGAGCTCACACGTCACCAGAATTTCTGGAACACTGAAGAAGAAGATTCTAGATCTGTTGCTCTCCGTTGGACAAGAAAAATCGAAGAACTGAAACGCATGTTCAACATGGTTTATCTTGTGAGATTGTTGTGTGAATGCATTTCACCTGTTAATATTCATCACGTCAGGTACCGGCACGGTTGGCCTAGTGGTAAGGCGTTCGCCCCGTGATAGGGAGGTCGTGGGTTCGAACCCCGGCCGGGTCATACCTAAGACTTTAAAATTGGCAATCTAGTGGCTGCTCCGCCTGGCGTCTGGCATCATGGGGTTAGTGCTAGGACTGGTTGGTCCGGTGTCAGAATAATGTGACTGGGTGAGACATGAAGCCTGTGCTGCGGCTTCTGTCTTGTGTGTGGCGCACGTTATATATATGTCAAAGCAGCACCGCCCTGATATGGCCCCTCGTGGTCGGCTGGGCGTTAAGCAAACAAACAAACAAAAAATCACGTCAGGTAAGTGATTGGCTGACCCAGGTCGCGAGAATGCTGTGACTGACAGGCATAATCAGATAGGAGTGATCCAGTCAGTTCCCATTGCGGCTGTTCTGTCTAATGCGCGGGGTCGTTTCGAAATTTCTTTTGGTCGAAATAGACGGTAGTAAACCCGTTATTTCTTATATGCGAACTGTTAGCTAAATTAATGATAACAGACATGTCTCAAAATAATATCAGCATTCGTCAGCCGGCTCATGGCTGATATCCATTTTCTCAACATGTCTGTTAACATTTTCTGACAGTCAGCATATTAGAAATAACTCATAATAACCCTCAAATCAATTAGGTGTGTATCGTACGTATGCAACGTGGGCTTTATAAGCACGTTTTGCGGATCAAGCAAAGACCTAGTTTAATGCTTTCTTTGTGTGGATGTGGCCACTGGTTGCAAGATAAAGGCATGATCATTATCGTGTCCTCTGGATCTGAAAAACAATCAAATCTAATCAAATAAATCAAATTAGCTTTGTTATCTCAAATCTGAGAAATTACAGTGGTGGCAGATGAACATGAAGGCAAAGGAAACACTACAACATAATTAACATTAAAATAAATGTGCTAACTAATAGGCCTGTAACCAAACACCTCGCTGAATACAAGCAGTATGGGAAATAAGCGCTCCATCTTTAATAATAGACTGCGCAACGAGAGAAACCGAGAGTTTTGCGAGAAAAAACCTCCTGGAGCCTGATTCAGTAACAAGCATTGAAACGAACAAGCCACTTACTTCCTCAAATATCTCTTGAATCTTTAAGGTCGAAACGTCGTACATTGTTAATTTGTGTCGTCTTCGTTTACGCGTCAGTACAGTATTTGTTGCTCTTTTATTTCTCGCTCTCACGCGCAGTCATCATTCTTCTTCTGCTTGAATCTTAGTCCAAACATTTTTTTTTTAAACTGTCTTAGTACCAAGATCTCTTCACGCTTTTGTCTATGGCATAAGATGTTTGGAGTAAATCGCTGAGATGTACTGGCTGTAGTGTCGTTTTTCCTTGTCACATTGTGAGGCCTTCATTTTTTACTGCCTGTCAACTTCACTTTATTTTCATCCTCCCTGTGCAAAACAAACTCGCAAAAAACAAAAACGGAGGTTAGAAAGAGAGGAGACAGAAATGGAGACAGGAAAGAAAAGAAATGGAGCCAAGAAACCATAGATTCATAGGTAGACATGCGCCTTGAGTCGCCTTGTGTGGTGAGATACGTGCGCGATATAAATCCTCGTAAATAAAAGATAAAAATAAATAAGAAAAGAAAGACGGTTTGTTCTCTAGAACTGTGTACCAGTGTAAACCATGTTACGCGGGTGACATTTCTTAATTTAACTGACATTTAAACCATTAATAAAAAAACAAAACAATCTGGTTTTGAATATATCCTTGACCTAAAAGAATTAGACATACTTGCACATTTTGATTGTCTGCGTTCAGTACATTACAAGCATTTCAAAATACATTACTCGCGTAACAGGGAAACCAGGGGATGTGACATGAAAGAAAATGAGGACAAGAATGTATATGTTTTTGCTGAATGTCTGAATTATAATCTAATTTGAACATTAATGAAAAAAGTAAAGAGAATTCATTGCAATTGCCATGTGATATACATTATCACGGCCTCATTTACATGATATACCCACTAGTGAAGTGCACGATATTGCTATCTCATGGGTGGTCTCTCTCGTGTATGTAGAATAATACATTGTAATTGCCATTTGATATACATTATTATCATTTAAAGGACTGAGAATGCATGTAACAAAAGGGCACCCAGATTTTGAGAATAACACAGAAATAGACAAGAGGAAACAAACAATATTTTATTAACAATATTATAATAATGAAATATTATGAAAGTTAAGTGTTGATGTTATCACTTGTTCGCCATATTGTCATCGTGTCGAACGAGTTCATAAGCTGTCAGCTTGTTATCGTTCTATATGTTATTTTTGTTAAACGATTGTACATATCAAAATGAATAAAAACACGCTCAAACCAATCTATCAACAAAGTAGTGATCTACTGTCAATGTTTCATTGTGAGTTAGCTCCGTGTCCCCAGCGCTTGGAGCTTTTAGGTAAGCGCTCTATAAATTTCCATTATTATTATTATTATTATTATTATTATTATTATTATTATTATTATTATTATTATTATTATAGAAGTGAGGGATAATCACTACGACTAGATTGAAGTAGAAAAACAACGAGAAGGAGCGGGAGGGGGAAGAGTAGGAGAAAAGAGCACAGGCGTGGTTTTTTTTTTTAATTTTTAATTTTGTTGAAACAAAGTCTGCACGCCTTAGGCCCCAAAAAAAAGGTCTGTTTACGGTAACATAGGCCAAAAAAATAGGGTCGGTAGGTCGGGAATTTTTTTTTTTTTTTTCCAAAAAACCATATTTTTACGTTATTTTGCCAAAAAAAACAAGATTTTTTTTTTTTTTTTTTTCCCCAAATGCCAAAAAAAAGTCTAGGGTCGCGCGAAAAAACTAGGGTCGGTCGGGTTACCGTAAACAGACCTATTTTTTTTTTGTGGCCTTATAATAGTTTTGGGTATATTCTCCAGAGTTGTGTACCGTTCTGTGACATGCATTTTCAGTCCTTTAGATGATTATAACGTATATTAAATGGTAGCTAGAACATAATGAATTATCTTTACTTTTTTCAGTAATACTCGAGTTAGATAATGATACAGACATGCACACAAAAAAACATAATATATGTGTTTGTCTTTTTTTCTTTAAGTTTATCTAGACATGTGTTGTTTTGTTGTTAAACATTCATCTGGACGTTTGTTGTGTTGTTGCAGAAATGTGTTTTAACATTCATCAAAACGTTTGTTGTGCTGTTGCAGATTTTTGTTTTTAATGCAACTGGACGTTTGTTGTGTTGTAAACATTTTTTTAATTCATTTGGCCGTTTGTTTTGTCGTTGCAAATATTTCTAAAATTCATCTAGTCGTTTCTTCTTATGTTGCAGACTTTTTTTTTACATTCATTTGGATGCCTGTTGTGTCGTTGCAGACAAGCAAAATGACGACGACGATGTATGCTTTTCTTCTTGTCCTACTGCTGGCGTTGGTGTCATCACAGCTTGTTCCCAGTGAGTACCCCCTCCCTCCGCGATACCTAATTTACACCTATAACATCTAAACAAATACCTGTGATGATCCGATATTTTAACACAATTACTTCTCGTATACAGGCATACAATCCTGAAAGTTTCAAAGCGATCCACCAGGGCATTGCTGAAATACACAGCTTTTTGTTTTACCCCTCAATATATTGACGGCAAAAACTTCCCTTTTTTGACTGCTCGTGCGATCGACACCTGCATCCTTGCTAGGTTTACATGGTTTCTGTAAAAGCATTGAGAACTTATTACACGTACTTACAAATAGTTGCTCGTGTTATAGATGACTTCTTTAAAGCCTTGAGAGTTAGTTACACGTAGTTATAACCAGTTACTCTTTTTATATATGATTTATGCAAAAGCCTTGAGAACTAATTATACGTATTTAAAACTAGTTGCTAGTATTATAGACGTATTTTGCAAAAACCTTGAGAACGAATTACCGTACACGTATTTTTAATTATTAACTGGTATTATAGATGGTTTCTGCAAAAGCCAAGAGACGTACTAGTCACTCGTATTATAAGTATTCTCTGCAAAAGCCTTGATAACTCATTACACTTATTTACAATTAGTCACTCGTGTATTAAAAATATGTTCTGCACAAATCGTGAGAGCTAATCACACGTATTTACAACTAGTCACTCGTATTTTAGACGGTTTCTGCAAAAGCCTTGAAACTAATAATTTATTTACAACTAGTCACTCGTATTTTAGACGGTTTCTACAAAAGCCTTGAGAACTTATCACTGTGACGTATTTACAACTAGGCACTCGTATTATAGACGGTTTCTACAAAAGCCTTGAAACTAATAACGTATTTAAAACTAGCCACTCGTATTATAGACGGTTTCAACAAAAGCCTTGAAACAAAGTGACGTATTTAAAACTAGTCACTCGTATTATAGACGGTTTCTACAAAAGCCTTGAAACTCATAACGTATTGACAACTAGTCACTCGTATTATAGACGGTTTCTACAAAAGCCTTGAAACTAATAACGTATTTACAACTAGGCATTGTATCATATAGACGGTTTCTACAAAAGCCTTAAAACAAATAACGTATTTAAAACTAGTCACTCGTATTATAGACGGTTTCTACAAAAGCCTTGAAACTAATAACGTATTTAAAACTAGTCACTCGTATTATAGACGGTTTCTACAAAAGCCTCGAAACTAATAACGTATTTAAAACTAGTCACTCGTATTATAGACGGTTTCTACAAAAGCCTTGAAACTAATAACGTATTTAAAACTAGTCACTCGTATTATAGACGGTTTCTACAAAAGCCTTGAAACTAATAACGTATTTAAAACTAGTCACTCGTATTATAGACGGTTTCTACAAAAGCCTTGACAAGTAATAACGTATTTAAAACTAGTCACTCATATTATAGACGGTTTCTACAAAAGCCTTGACAAGTAATAACGTATTTAAAACTAGTCACTCGTATTATAGACGGTTTCAACAAAAGCCTTGACAACTAATAACGTATTTAAAACTAGTCACTCGTATTATAGACGGTTTCTACAAAAGCCTTGACAAGTAATAACGTATTTAAAGCTAGTCACTCGTATTATAGACGGTTTCTACAAAAGCCTCGAAACTAATAACGTATTTATAACTAGTCACTCGTATTATAGACGGTTTCTACAAAAGCCTTGACAAGTAATAACGTATTTAAAACTAGTCACTCGTATTATAGACGGTTTCAACAAAAGCCTTGACAACTAATAACGTATTTAAAACTAGTCACTAGTATTATAGACGGTTTTTACAAAAGCCTTGACAAGTAACAACGTATTTACAACTAGGCACTCGTATTACAGACGGTTTCTACAAAAGCCTTGAAACTAATAACGTATTTAATATGACGGGCGCTGTGGCGGGTGGTAAGATGTCGGCCTTTTAATCGGAAGGTCGAGGGTTCGAAACCCGGCCGCGGCCACCTGGTGGGTTAAGTATGGAGATTTTTCCGATCTCTCAGGTCAACTTATGTGCAGACCTGCTAGTGACTTAACCCCCTTCGTGTGTACACGCAAGCACAAGACCAAGTGCGCACGCGGAAAAGATCCTGTAATCCATGTCAGAGTTCGGTGGGTTATGGAAACACGAAAATACCCAGAATGCTTCCTCCGAAAGCGGCGTATGGCTGCCTAAATGGCGGGGTAAAAACGGTCATACACGTAAAATTCCACTCGTGCAAAAACACGAGTGTACGTGGGAGTTTCAGCCCACGAACGCAGAAGAAGAGAAGATAATGTATTTAAAACTAGTCACTCGTATTATAGACGGTTTCTACAAAAGCCTTGAAACTAATAACGTATTTAAAACTAGTCACTCGTATTATAGACGGTTTCTACATAAGCCTTGACAAGTAATAACGTATTTACAACTAGGCATTGTATTGTAGACGGTTTCTGCAAAAGCCTTGAAACTAATAACGTATTTACAACTAGGCACTCGTATTATAGACGGTTTCTACAAAAGCCTTGAGAACTAATAACGTATATACAACAATATAGGCATTGTATTATAGACGGTTTCTGCAAAAGCCTTGACAGGTAATAACTTATTTAC
The DNA here is from genome assembly GCF_037325665.1 of Littorina saxatilis. Classification (NCBI taxonomy): domain Eukaryota; kingdom Metazoa; phylum Mollusca; class Gastropoda; order Littorinimorpha; family Littorinidae; genus Littorina; species Littorina saxatilis. The sequence goes on along the minus strand of NC_090256.1, from coordinate 50,752,448 downwards.
AACAAGATGCTCGTATTATGGATGAATTCTGCAAAAGCTTTGAGAACTAATCACACGTATTCACAACTAGGCACTCGTATTATAGACGGTTTCTACAAAAGCCTTGAAACTAATAACGTATTTAAATCTAGTCACTCGTATAATAGACGGTTTCTACAAAAGTCTTCACAAGTAATAACGTATTTACAACTAGGCACTCGTATTATAGACGGTTTCTACAAAAGCCTTGACAAGTCATAACGTATATTTACAAGTAGGCCTATAATCACTTGATGGTTTCCCCGTTCCGTGCAATAGCCGAGCGTTGGCCTTGTAGTATGTTTTGCGACGTTTAACAAAGGACGAAATAAGAAGGTAGATGGGTGGGTGATCACCCTTGCTAAGCTCGCGTGATGGCCACACAAGAGAAACACGAGGCTGGTATGGCAACAGCCAAATTAATTCAGAAAAGACACCCCAAAACAATTGCTACAGAAGGCGGAACGTGACCCCAGGCACCCCAGCAACGATATAAAAGACTTAAGTGATAGTAATGTGTAATCTGTGCTGCATGCAGCCTTCTCCCCTTGCCCCTGTCCCTTCGACCACCCAAGTCCCCCCCCCCCCCCCCCCGCACCGCCTCTCCTCCCAGTCTCCCCTTTCCCTCCAGTCTGGGAGACCCGCAGCCACATTAATTCAGACAAGACTGAGTCGAGTGGCTGAAGAAGGCGGAAACACGGTCCCGTGGTGACGGAGCTGAAGAATAAAGGGTTCATCAATTGTGATCATGCAGCTTGACTCCCCTCCCCTCCCCCTCTCACCTCCAACAAAGGCGGGTCTAGATCCCACAGGACAGAGGGTCCAGGGAAGACGTATAGGGTGGAGGGCTGGAGTTGCTATTCTGGGCGTAAGGACGTACGCATTTCATGACAACCGGCCATGACTTTCTCACAGGCACACGTCACAACCATTTATGACAGACGACGGTTGCTGGAATTTATTGCAGTCCGTTGACATTTCCCAATCTTCGCTATGGAAAGGTGAAATGTCTTGTTATAGAGAATACAAGCACTGTAAGAAATGATACGTGAAACAATATTTCCTCTTAATACCACACCCTGTTAAGCCGTTTCAAGACCGGAAACACAAGGTATTTACACACACCTGATTATATAGGATAAAAGTGTGGTAAGAGACCATTAAGGACACAATTCATAAGGCTTAACATCCGTTTAGCGCAGTCCGTGTTTGTGGGCACGGGGTCATGCAATGAATAATGGTACAGTTGGATATTTTGTTTACAGGAGAGGTTTGTTTGGGGGTTGTTGTTTTTTTACATGCAAGAAATGAAGGTAGAGTCGGAGATATTTTTTATGGGAGAGACTGGTGTGTTTTTTTAACCTGCTGGTGTATTGCAAATTTGTGGGGAATTCACCGTTATTGCGGTTTAAAAGATATCCACTCAAATCAAGCACACCCAAACATATGAATGACATAGTGTGTTTTGTTGTTTACTGTGCTCAGCTTTTTGTGTTTTTGTGTGTGTGTTTGTGTGTGTGTGTGTGCGTGTGTTTAATTTATAGTTTTTGTTTTGTTTGTTTGTCTGAGATTTGCTTTGCGTTTGTCTGTATTTATACTCTGTTTTGATGTTGTCTGTGGTTTGCTTTGTTGCTTTCGATGCTTTGCCGGCATTCTTGTTGTCTACAGATGCTTCGTGCCGCTTAAAAATGAAACATAATCTTATGGTTAAAGGCTAATGGTCAGAATGAAGAGTCAGATCAACCCAAAAAAAAACCACAAAAATATTTTTTTTTTGGCTGGGGGGGGGGGGGGGGGGTTTCCGGAAACCCCAGAAACCCCCCCCCCTCGTCCGCCCCTGCCCAGTTTGATGTTTACGGCCGTTTTCTGTATATTTTCTTTCTTCTTGTTTTCTTTCTTTTCAGATATCTAATTTGCAACAGAGAGTTGCTGCGAAACTGAGACTTTTGGTGATCAATATCAACTCTTATTTTGGTTTTAAGATTGATTGATTTTAAAAAAACAACTTTTTTCTTTTTTTTTCTTCTTTTGCTTTGAAGTCATTTCCTACCTACATGTTTGTTTGATATCTTGAGTCCCACTGTCCTTGTTTTCTTAACCTTTGTCCTCTGCTTTCAGATGACGGCGGGGGCCAGGCAGGGGGAGGCTACCCCCAGAACAATTACCCGACAGGCGGCGGCTATAATCAGGGTGGTAGTGGTGGAGGTGGCGGCTATCCCCAGAACAACAACTACAACCAGAGAGGCGGGGGTATGGGTGTATACGGCCCCCAGCCACGGCAACCAATGAACTGGATGAACCTCATGTACTACAACATGTTTAACAACCTCTTCTGGTAGACACGCTGAAACAACGCCACTAGACGAACGACATCGTTGGGTACTAGATGTTTGACGTTTTTTTTCTGGTAGTGACACTGAAACATCGCCACTATGATGAACGACATCGTTGGGTACTAGATGTTTGACGTTTTTTTTCTTCTGGTAGTGACACTGAAACATCGCCACTATGATGAACGACATCGTTGGGTACTAGATGTTTGACGTGTTTTTTTCTGGTAGTGACACTGAAACATCGCCACTATGATGAACAACATCGTTGGGTACTAGATGTTTGACGTTTTTTTTCTGGTAGTAACACTGAAACATCGCCACTATGATGAACGACATCGTTGGGTACTAGATGTTTGACGTTTTTTTTCTGGTAGTAACACTGAGACATCGCCACTATGATGAACGACATCGTTGGGTCCTAGATGTTTGACGTTTTTTTTCTGGTAGTAACACTGAAACATCGCCACTATGATGAACGACATCGTTGGGTACTAGATGTTTGACGATTTTTTCTGGTAGTAACACTAAAACAAAGCCACTATGCTCGAAACTGGAAACTTCAACACCGTCTTCTTGTAGCAGCTTGGATAAGACGAATGCTATATCTTCTTGACACTTGGATAAGACGAATACCATCTTCATCTTGACACTTGAATAAGACGAACAAAGTCTGCTCTAAAAAATTTAAATAGGATGTGTCTCTTAGTGGAAACTTAAATAATATTGATCAATAATGTTTTCTGGAAGAAACTTTGATGAGGAACAATTAAATCTTCTTGTAAAAAACTTGGATAACATGAACAATATCTTCTGGTAGAAACTTGGATAAGATAAACAACGTCTGTTTGTAGAAGCTTGGATAGGATGCATGTGTCTTTTGGTATAAACCTGAATAAGATTAAGCGTCTGCTAGAAACATTTATAAGATGAATCATGTCTGCTCACGGAAACTTGGATAAAAAGGACAATATGTTCCGGTAGAAAAGGGGATAAGATGAAGTGTCTTATGGTAAAAACTTTGATAAGACGAACAATGTGTTCCAAGTAGAAACTTGAGTAATATTAATGTGTGTCTTCAGTTAAAAATTTGTTAAAAAAAAGTTGATTCGGATGAATATATTTTCTGGTAGAAACTTGATAAGCTGAACAAAGACTTCTAGTGCACACTTGGGTAGGATGAACAATGCTTTGAGATGAAAAGTTGAATTTGAAGAACAGTGTCTTCAGAAAAAAATGAACCATGTTTACAAACAAAGTTTTTCTCATAGCATTGATTCGTTTTAGTGTAGAAGTTTTGAGCGAGTACAACGCACATAGAAGCACCATCTTACATGTGAGAAAAAAAGGATGTACAACTTTTTGGATAGACCTGCATCATACGAGGGTTTGAACAAAATAATTGCCCCCTATAAAAAATTTAAAAAATAGGAAAGGCAGATTAGAAGACATTAATCTTATAGCATCAGCGCCTCCACCTCATTTGGTAAGGGCAAAGAACTTTTACCCTGCCCCTGTACCTTCGAATTCAGTCTTGGTAAATTGTTTACCCTCTCTCTCATCTATCTTCCCCCTTCTTCTCTTTTCCACTCACAAATGCTGAAGATAGAAGACATCACAGGAGTCCATGCAGCTTGTTGGCTGAATAACGCTGGAGAGTCCATCAGAACAGATTAGTGAGGGAAAAGCGTTTCTTCATCTTCTCTTTCTGTTTCCTATTTTTGATGCTACTGTACATTGTAGACTAGCCTGGATATGGTGTGTTGTCTTTGTCCGTTTTCATTCCATGATTGTATTCCAATAAACTTGTCTTTTTGCACGCAGTTGGTTTTACAGAATGTGTCATGTCAAAATGCAGAAGGGTGTAATTGTGCTTTTATGAAAGCCATGTGTCTGAAGTGGAACGACAGAAAGACAGAGAGGCAACGTTCTGGAACACACACACACACACGATTTGGATGTTCCACAAAAAGTTTATTACGAATAGAACACAATGATTTTCAAGGATGCATTTATGTACAAAAATGAATTGGAATACAAACTTTGCAGAACACCCTTACCCATAAATCAAGGGGCTTTGTACTCTACATCATCCCTTTATCCTAGCTTTCACAGATGTATGAAACTCTTAACAAATGTCAATATCTGACAGAAAAAGTCTGAAATATGAATACAAATGAATGCAAATAACTTTTCAAACCAAGAATGTAAAGCAACATGAAAATAAAATATCTTGCATGTGCACTTCAACATAACCATTCTTTTTGCTCATACACATAACTCTTCATTCAATGCATTTCATACAGCTTCTGCTTTCTACTGAAATCTTCATCCTCTCAAACCTTATCCACACACGCACACATGCACGATCGCACGCACGCACACACACAAACGCAAAAACAAATGCCCCAACACACACACACCACAAAATTCGTTAAAACAGAGCAGATTTCTTTAGTGAACAGTTCTTTGCAGAGACTTTTGACATTTCCACAATTCCAAATACCTTGTCAGTCATTTTTCTATAAACCTTCTTTTCTGATTCAGGCATTCGCAAAGTAAATCTTGTATCATAGTATACATTCTCTTTCCTCACTGATTTTCTAGAGTTTAAAGTTTACACAATCAAAATAATTCCTTAAAACAGAAAAGAAACATTGAAAAGCAAACAATACAATAAAATACAAGCTACATTCAAAACAAAGTCTTTTTCAATTCATAACCTTTAGAATATGTCATTCATTCACAGTTCATACCTGATAAAAATAATCATCTACTAGTCTCATTATCATTTCTGTTCTGCACCCTTTGTAACTGGAACGTTTTGCTGTTTCGAGTTGAATAAAAATAAATTTCTGCTAAAAAATTTTTTTTTTTTATCATGAGAACAGAAACTTATGTCACACTAGCGACAGTAAAAAAAAAACTAAACAACAACACAAGGTCCAGATTTATAAGAGTCATTACTGCAAAATGGTCACAGTTGACAGACCTCAACCCATCCTTCACCCCTCAGTTACTGTCACTGCCAGTCTTAATAAACTGTTGATCATGAGAACAGAAACTAGTGACAGTAAAATTATTGACACTAACACAAGGTCCGAATGTATAAGTGTCACAATGCAAGGTGGTCACACTTAACAGATCTCAATCCATCCTTCACCCCTCAGTTGTTGTCATCTTCTGTCTCAACCTCAGGCGATCCAACCAACACTACTAGAACGTGTTGAATACTTATACATTTCTGCTAGAAACTGTTGATCATGAGATCAGAAACTTATGTCACGCTAGCAACAGTAAAAATATTAACACTAACACAAGGTCCGAATCTATAAGTGTCATTACTGCAAGATGGGCACACTTGACAAGATCCCAATCCATCCTTCAGCCCTCAGTTGCTGTTGCTGCGGGACTTAATAAACTGTTGATCATGAGAACAGAAACTTATGTCACGCTAGCAACGGTAAAAAAGAAGTAACTCTTACACAAGGTCCGGATTTATAAGTGTCACTACTGCAAGGTGGGCACACTTGACAAATCTCAACCCATCCTTCACCCCTCAGTTGCTGTCGCTGCCGGACTCTTCGGAGGTGTCGCCCCCCTCTTTGACGTCGATGCTGATCTTGTACTCCTGGTCACACCCCATGTAGGAGTCGCTCATGAAGTAGACGGTGTAGCTATGGCGACCCATGGAGGGCGCCAGGAAGTCCAGCTTGACCTTGGCCTTCTGCTGCAAGGACAGCCGCTTGATGGACAGCAGCGAGTTGTTCTTGGGGTCGCCGATCACGACCCACCACCCCTCCTCTCGTTTCTGTAAAAAACACAACAATGTTACAGATACCAGTGATCACTACCCACCACCCCTCCTCTCGTTTCTGTCAAACACACAACAATGTTACAGATACCAGTGATCACTACCCACCACCCCTCTTCTCGTTTCTGTCAAACACACAACAATGTTACAGATACCAGTGATCACTACCCACCACCCCTCCTCTCGTTTCTGTCAAACACACAACAATGTTACAGATACCAGTGATCACTACCCACCACCCCTCCTCTCGTTTCTGTCAAACACGCAACAAAAACGTTGCAGATATAGCTGTGTCTATCAAAGTTCACAAGAAAAGCAAATGGTAATGCGGCTCCCCTTCGTCATGTCCCATTACAGTGGAACCCCTCTTTTAAGAACCCCCAATAGATGACCCCCCCCCCCCCCCTCATATTGCTATTGTTGATGAATCATGACCACCGCTCAGTGGAATGATAATTTATCAATCAGCCAGAGAATGTAAAAGAACCATCAAACAGTGACTAAATGACCTGAAAACTGATCCATGAAAATGCAACATAAGAAAGATCCGGAGACAAAAGTCAACACAACAGACCTGAGGGAAGAATGGAGCGATGACGGGACCGGTGACTTCATCCTCTCTTTCCAGTGTCACCACCACGTTCACCGTTGATCCACTGAAATAGACAAACACCAGTTTAGCACATCATACACACAGGTTCAGGCTGATTACACCTAAACACGTACACACTTTGGGTAGCTCAACTCTTGTTGCTGATAGCTTTCCACTGGGAGGAAGCGACCCGACTTATGCAGCAATAGAATAACAGTAAAGTAAATAAAAGTAAATGAAATGAAAATGATGCACCAACCTGCGAATGCTGTCCTTGTCCTGCACCTCGTAGTTGAGCTCGATGTTGGGGTAGCGGTTACAGAATCGCGCAACGTCGGCCATCTGGGCCTCCGTCAGCTGCAACAGGGCGTTACGCTCCTCATCCTCCATCTCCATCACGTCAAAGATCGTCTCCAAGTTCTGACATAAACACATGTGTCAAGGTTACTTCGTGTCAAGGTCATTCATAACCAAGGTTACAGGCATAACCTAGGTGTCAAGGTCACTGTGTGTTAAGTTCTCTTAGTACCAAGGTGACTGACATAACGTAGGTGTCAAGTTTACTGTGTCAAGGTCTCTTAGTACTAAGGTCACAGGCATAACACAAATGTCAAGGGTATTCCATGTCAAGGTCTCTCAGTACCAAAGTCATTTTAAAGAAAGCAACAATTATCAAAAACCTTTATGAAGTCACAGATGTGTTCAAGTTTCTGGGTTGGATTCACAGTGCTGAATGTTCTCAGTGATCAAGTCACTCAGAGTAGAAAGTCAAAGTTCAGTGCAAGCACTGTGTCAAACACTGTCTTCTTGGGTCTTTCTTCTGCCAACATAAACATGTACGCACACACACATGCACTTACGCACAATCATGCATGCATGCATATCACACACACACACACACACACACACACACACACACACACACACACACACACACACACACACACACACACACACACACACACACACACACACACAATATCTACCTTTTCCTGGCATCGCTTGATGATGTCCTGAGAGAAGTGAGGCAGCTGTTTGAGATAGGAGTCTTTGTTCCACAGGGCCTGGGACACCATCTGGGCCAGCTCCATGGCAGCCAGGGCGGGACTCAGCCACCCGTTGGAACTCAGCACGTCCACACACGCCTGGATCAGTCGGATGGCCTGCACACACACACAGTGGTCATAATGACATCAGGTAAAAGTAGGTCAAGGTAGGTCAAGGTATTCTCATAACTATAATTGATCATAGGGGAGCAAGTTTTTTTTAGGGCCAGCTTTATGGATTTCATTTTCTTTTTCATATTCATTACTTTATTGTCCCATCGCTGGGAAATTCGGGTCGCTTCTTCAAAGTGGAAAGCTAGCAGCAACAGTTGGATGGCCGGAGCACACACACACACACACAGTGGTCATAATGACATCAGGTAAAGGTAGATAAAGGTACTCCCATAACCATATTTGATCGTAGGGGAGCGACATGTTTAGAGATCTATCTCAACTTTATTTAGGGACAGCTTTATGCATCAGTTGGATGGCCAGAGCACACACACACACACACACACACACACACACACACAGTGGTCATAATGATTGAAGGTTGATAAAGGTACTCCCATAACCATATTTGATCATAGGGGAGCGACATTTTCAGAGATCTATCTCAACTTTTTTAGGGCCAGCTTTATGGAAACACACGCACGTACACATACACACACACTCACAGTGGTCATTATGACATTAGGTAAAGATAGGAAAAGGTACTGCCATCACCATATTTGATTATAGGTGAGCGAGATGTTAGAGATGTAAACTTTTCTAGGGCCAGTTTTATGAGGGCGGTGTCCATCTCCTCTTCCTCTCTGCCTTCCCCGAACCTATACAGGGGTTAGGTATCCATTTCCAGCTGGGTAGACTGGGCTCAAGAGCACTAGGAAAAATCGGAAAAGGCAAGCACTCCAAACGAGATTACGTGACAGCACACTGGTGACACACGCAGTACTGGCTCCGAGACCAAGGTTACTGCATGCAAGAGAGGTGTGCCTTACCTTGCTGAGAATCTCCTCAGTGTCTGACTGTAGCTCAGCAGACAGCTGCATGCGAGAGAGATGTGCCTGCAGCAGGAGGTTGGTCTTGGTGTGGGGGTCGTTGAACTTGGGGTTGGCCGGCTTGTTGGGCAGTCGCACCGCCAGCTGAAAGTGAAACAAATACACAGTGAATGCTAAACCACAACATTTACAATAAAGATAAGGATAAGATTCATATAGTCCTGTGAGGTTACCCTCATGGAAATTCAGGCTGCTTTCTCCCTGGGGAAAGGGAGCTACCATACAAGATACAGCGCTACCCATATTTAGTTTTCTTTTCCTTCATGCGTTTATTCATGTTTCCAAGCCCTGAGACTTTCGCTGTGAACTTGGGTTCTTTATCGTGTGCATGCTTGCACACGGGGGTGTTCGGACACTGAGGAGAGTCTGCACAAAGTTGACTCTGGGATATAAATCCCTCACCGAACGTGGGGATCGAACCCACGCCGATAGCGACAACTGGTTTTGAAGCCAGTGCCGCTACCGACCGAGCTATTTCCCTGCCCCAATGATTGCACAATACATGCAGTGATCAGCTGTGCGCTAATTCCGCTTGTTGGGCAGTTGCACTGCCAGCTGAAATCACAATAGACAGTGATTGCTAAACCACAGCATTTACAATTATTCTACTAATCATAGAATGACCGCTGGTTATTTGAAAGAAAAGAAACCAAGCGGTTAATGTGTGCACACAGCGTGATGTAAATCATAGTGAGATGACATTCAATCCTGCATCTGCTGCTTTTGACTGGCCGTACAAAATGATCTTCTTACGACTTGTACTGGTCAACTGTCTTTTGTGAACTGTAGGAATTTAGTGTACCAAGTTTCTGCATCATAAAGAAGGTGTTTTGATTTGTTTTTAAGCACACATACACATGCGTGACAGTTCAAACTAGCAAGTGAAGAGTACTGTTGTTTATTTATTTATTTCATAGTTTGCTACTCAAAGACCAAACCATTTAGCATACAAAGTGATTGTGTGATCTCCAATGTTTAATGTAATCACATGCACAATTTTATGTAGGCAGTGTCACGTTCAAAGACAATCAGAGAAAATAACTTGACTGCAGGGGAGAGTATACAGAAAAATATGTGGAGTGCTAAATGTTGACTAAACAATATTTGCCGGTTAAGGAACTGTGAGCACACACGAACCTGTCTGAGGATCTCCGTCTCCCCGTGCCTAATGGGAAGGTTCTCGTACTCGGCAGCGTTGGCAACGATCTCCATCAGTCCCTTGATCTTGGTCTTGTTGTTGAGAGACATGCTGAACAGCTCTGCACACATACACAAATACTACTGTACAGCTCTGCACACATACACAAATACTACTGAACAGCTCTGCACACATACACAAATACTACTGAACAGCTCTGCACACATACACAAATACTACTGTACAGCTCTGCACACATACACAAATACTACTGAACAGCTCTGCACACATACACAAATACTACTGAACAGCTCTGCACACATACACAAATACTACTGAACAGCTCTGCACACATACACAAATACTACTGAACAGCTCTGCACACATACACAAATACTACTGAACAGCTCTGCACACATACACAAATACTACTGAACAGCTCTGCACACATACACAAATACTACTGAACAGCTCTGCACACATACACAAATACTACTGTACAGCTCTGCACACATACACAAATACTACTGTACAGCTCTGCACACATACACAAATACTACTGAACAGCTCTGCACACATACACAAATACTACTGAACAGCTCTGCACACATACACAAATACTACTGTACAAACACATCTCTCGGCCATCATGTAACTACGTCAGCATGGCATTACTTCCGTCACTTGAGTGAGGCCCACTGTTGGAGCAAGATCAACAACAAACACTACGGCTGTCTTTGGTTGGCAGCACACACCAGAACAGCCACAAGGGAGAGCAGAGTAAGCCAGGAGAGATACCTATGGTTCTGTAGTTACAGCAGTAAGCGGCAAACTCACGCATGCATTATGCACAACAAAACAGGTGGAAACAAGAAGGGCAAAGCCCATACGACTCACATGCTTGACCTTTACATGACCTTGACCTTCAGCTAAACCTAGCAATGACATCATACACTAAGAACTGCTTTACACATTTTTCCTACCAAAATACATGTGACCTTGACCCAAGGTCAAGGTCATCCAAGGTCATGCAACACAAAGCTGTTAATTCAAGACATAGGAAGTACAATGGTGCTTGTTGGCTCTTTCTACCATGAGATATGGTCACTTTTAGTGGTTCACTACCTTATTTTGGTCACATTTCATAAGGGTCAAAGTGACCTTGACCTTGATCATGTGACCAAATGTGTCTCATGATGAAAGCATAACATGTGCCCCACATAATCTTTAAGTTTGAAACAGTTATCTTCCATAGTTCAGGGTCAAGGTCACTTCAAAATATGTATACAATCCAACTTTGAAGAGCTCCTGTGACCTTGAAGCAAGGTAAACCAAACTGGTATCAAAAGATGGGGCTTACTTTGCCCTATATATCATATATAGGTGAGGTATTAAATCTCAAAAACTTCAGAGAAAATGGGAAAAATGTGAAAAATAGCTGTTTTTTAGACAACATTTATGGCCCCTGCGACCTTGACCTTGAAGCAAGGTCAAGATGCTATGTATGTTTTTTGGGGCCTTGTCATCATACACCATCTTGCCAAATTTGGTACTGATAGACTGAATAGTGTCCAAGAAATATCCAACGTTAAAGTTTTCCGGACGGACGGACGGACGGACGGACGGACGCCAGGACGGACGGACGGACGGACGACTCGGGTGAGTACATAGACTCACTTTTGCTTCGCATGTGAGTCAAAAACCCAAGATACACTGTAATTATACCTGTGATCTTGTAGTTGATGTAGCAGTATGCAGCAAACACACAAACATGCTCACGCACGCATTATGCACAACAAAACAGGTTGAGAAACCAAGGAGACGTACCTATGGTTCTGTAGTTGATGTAGTAGTAAGCGGCGATCATTCCCAGGTTGAGTGGAGCCACATCCATGTCATCCTCCACACTGATACACTGCAAACACAACACTTCTTTCTGCAACTTGTTACAACTTTACTATACCACACTTACACTAAATTACACTTGTGCACAACTCTTTACTGTACAATGGTTTTAACCTTACTGTACCATTTACTGTAAAATGTAACCCCAGTCAAAAGACACACCACAAACTTGCATCTTCCTGATATAACTGATCACATCGTATTGTGTTATTTACGCTGTGAAATATACATCAAGTAAAAGACACATAACAAACATGTCATTTCTTCATGAAACAAAAGTAAGAGAAAACACAAACTGCAATGTCGTGACTTTCAACGGAACTTGCAATTGCAATTGCAGTTGCAATTAAACATACTTTTCTAGAACTCTGGCAACCACAAGAGTCAAAATCAAGTCTAGTGAGAATGTCACCCCAAAATGTACATTTCAGTTTCTCATATTCTCTCCAATTTGTCAATCGTCAGTTTAATCTAAAGCTGTATTGAGATGAATGTTTTTTCCCCAGATGTACTTACCTTGGACTGTTCCAGATCATTGATAGTACTCTCCACCAGCTCTGACAGGTGATCCGACAGGTGACGATGAGACACACCTGTACAAACACACACGCATCACTGATACAGGTAACTGTGCAAAGTATTATCAAGCATCAATAGTTTGAGACTTGTAAGTTGCGTGCATGCCTGTGTATGTGCAACCATACATGTAGGTGTGAAAATGTGTGAAAAAGGGAGAGATATGTTTGTGTGTGTGTGTTAGTGTGTGTGGGTAAGTGCGTTAGTGTGTGCGTGCATGTGTGTGTGCATGCATGTATACATGCGTGTGCATGGGTGCAACCTGGAAAATTCCAAAAACCGGCAAAAATTGGGGTCCAGCTTTTTTAGTATTTAAAATGCCAAAAAAACCCTCTCCTGGAACAAAAACATCGGCAGCCGATGAAACCAAAAACCGGCTGCCGGCAGAGTTGCACCCATGCGTGTGTGTGTGTGTGTGTGTGTGCGTGTCCTTAAACCGAGTTGTAGTATTTGGGGTTCTGCATCATGTGGCGGTAGAGTGAGAGTATCAGGGGTGTGTGAGAGACAGACAGAACGGCAAACACTTTGCTCTCACCTTGCAGGTTGTAGTAGTTGGGGTTTTGCGTCATGCGGCGATAGAGGAAAGTCCAGGTCAGGTAGTCCACCGCATCCTGTTTGTTCTCGATGGTCTTGGTGACGATCTCGGCGCTGAAGTGGTCGTGCAGACAGTGGTCCAAGTGACTCTGTCGTCATCATAAACACACCGTTACAGACTGGTCAACAACAGTTACGCAAAACCTACAGGACTCCATCCATACAGCTACATTTATATGTTCCACATTTTCAAACTGTTCACGTTGAAGTCCAAGCAATTACAAGTTAACTTGAAAGACCACCGAATAAGTTGCCCTGACTAGTACTTTAAAGCCATATCAATGTTTTCTGTTTTAACAATGCACACAATGATGTGACCCAAGCAGGTTGGTTTTTACTTCTCCATCTGTTTACCACCCCCGCCAAGCAAGTCACAAGTACGAATTCCGAAATAAACTCTGTCGGGTTTGTATGGGTTGTGAAAGAGTGAATGCCCCTGCTTTTTCTCTGACAAACATTGGAGGGGCCAATCACTAGCGAGGGGTGTGTCTGAAACACGTGGACAGGAGCATGCGTAAATTTATTTGTCAGAGAAAAAGCAAGGGTATTCACTCATTCACAACTCATACACACCCGACAGAGTAATTTTCGAAAATCGTTGATTATCATATTCTGTTGACCACCCCCACTAAGCAAGTTACAAATGATCATCAACTCACCTCCACGGGCAGGGGCTCAAAGAGGAACTTCTTGAAGAACTCTTTCTTGGAGCTCTGGCACAGGATGACAGCTTTGCCTGAAAACACACAAAATGTTGGCTTTCAAATCCTTTTTCATGTGTTGTGTCACAAGCTGCGATAGATATGTTAAATATTTATGTTGAAATTCACGATACAAATTTCTGTCAGCACCCTACTCCACTTGTTTGACATGCGTTGCGTGTTACTGTAGTTCATTGATTGTAGTGTCTCTGGAACTGAAAGCAAATCGCTTGGAATAGACACCCGTGTTTATCACATCCTTGTTTCCCTCTCCTCCTTCTCCTTTTGTTGTCACAGGTCAGTTTCCCTTTACAATAACTTTTTGTGTTCAGAGTTCCTTCCCCTTTTGGTTTTACCATGAACTGGAATGTGTGATGAACACCAATGTAGAACAACAACTGTATTGTTTTAGACAGCACATGATAAGGATAAGGATGATGATAAGATTATTGTCCTGTGAGATCACCCTCATAGAACTTCGGGTTGCTTTCTCTCTGGGGAAAGCAAGCTGCCATACCGTATGGTGCTACCCTTTTTTTTCTCTTCTTTTTCCAGCATGCGTGTATTCATGTTTCCATGCATTCATGATTGGAAATGCTTTCATTGATCAAATGTCAGCTTCCCCCCCTCTTGTTACCCCTCAAAGAGTTCCCTACCTTCCTGGTCCTGCATGGGTCTGTTGCCGCGACCGATCATCTGCAGCACGTCTGTCACTGGGTAGTCCTCGTACCTGTACAGTAACACGTGTCATCAACATCTCTGTCTTTCTTCTTCATCATCAAAAAACAAGAATTGTAGGTTATTGGAACATTTAACTATTGACAAAATAAAACGAAACATTTTGGAACGTTAGCAGTCATATCTGTTTTTAGATTTCTTCTTCATAGTCTCTGACAGGCTCTCTGTACTTGGCATATATACCAATCAAACATACTTCAGACATCATTGCTAAGTTGAATACAAGCTCAATGTTTCATATGATACTGATCAAACATACTTCAGACATCATTGCTAAGTTGAATACAAGCTCAATTTTTTACATAATACCCATTAACATAATTCAGACATCATTGCCAAGTTGAATACAAGCTTAATTTTTCACATAATAAAATTCAAACATACTTCAGACATCATTGCCAAGCTCAATTGCTATCAAAATGTAATAAAGCTGAGGCATTTCTCACCAAACAAATCCCATATCAAAGTTAATAACAGTATGATTATAACAACTCAAAATATGTACATGAGTATGAAAAGTAAGAAAGATGGTTTTCAAATAATTTGCCATAACATTGTGTCGTGTAAATGTTCAACGTTCTGGTACATTTTGGGAGACACCATAAAACAGTGTAACTTACGAGTGAGTGCGTCCATCATAGTACTGTGTATCCATGACAACCACAAGGTGGGCGGCAGCGGACATTCCCCAGGCCAGACCGCGGGTGGCAACAATAACTTGAACAGCCCCAGAGTTGAAGAGCTGTTCCACAATGCGCCGCTCTCCCTCCGACAGTCCCTCGTGCAGGTAGCCCACCCCACTGGCCAGTGTCTCTCGCAGAGTCTGCACACCATGTCAGGGGGCATTTTAGTAAGTTCCCTCTGCACCATGTTCACCAAGTACAGAGTCGATGCAAGATGCCAATGTTCACCTCACTAGGTACACTGTCTATTTTACAGGCCTGCACACTCTTTCTGTGTATTGCCTATTTCTTTTGACAGAAGGAAAGCAGAGAAACGTGCTTTCAATGCAATCTTTATCATAAAGTAGTTTTTTGGGGGGAATTCAGAACACGCACACATTTCAAATCAACACACACACACATCATTTCTCAATTCTGAACGATGACTGTTTTTTGTTATGGCATACCAAAAACACACACACACACACACACACACACACACACACACACACACACACACACACACACACACACACACACACACACACACACACACACACACACTCTCTCTCTTTCTTTCTTTCTCATAAACATGTAAACATGCCCACATACCACAGATCTATACTGTTCTATCTTATTCACACAAAACACCCCCACCATCAACATCACTTCTGTGACCAGACAAACAGACCAGAGAAAGGCAGACCGACTCCTGGACAGACAGACAGAGGGAAAGACAGAAGCACAGAAAGACAAGGGACAGCTCAAACTGACCATGTCAGAGATCTTCTCCAGGAAGGGCTCCAGGTCTTGCTCCGTGACGTGCAGGAATCGACTCTGCATTTTCTCGTCGCTGCTCGTCTGTAGCTCCGCAGCCGCGTACGTGAGAATGTCGATGGCGGTGATGCGTGTCTGCTTGCGAGACGGAACAAAGACGATGACGGGCTTGCGAGGGGAGTGGCGCACGGTGGCCTGGTACGATGGCTTGCCCATGGCGATGATACGAGACATGTTGTGCGAGATGTTCAAACCCTGGAAACATTACACTGTACGTTGAAAATCAGTCTATGACAGTCATTCTTTATTTGATGTTTAACGTCGTTTTCAACCGTTCAAGGTTAGTCTATGACAGTCAACTGCTATGTCAAGGTGGTAGGGGGTATGTGGGAGTAGGACCTGAGGCTGTTTGCAAGAGAATGTGGAGGACTAAATACTGGCTTGAATGTGGAACTGGGGCAACAGGTCTGACGTGGGGGTGTGTGAGTGTGAGTAACTAAGTGAGTGAGTGAGTGAGTGAGTGAGTGAGTGAGTGTGTGTGTTCATGTGTATGTGTGTGCATGTGTACTTGCATGCGTGTGTGTGCGTGAGTGCACGCATGCATATGTGTGCGTGCGTGTGTGCATACAAGAGTGTGAGTGTGCGTGCCTGTGTGTTAGACTGACGCTAAAACAGACATGAGGAATGGATACCAACCTGAATGTGGAGCTCGAGTGGCACGGGCCTGACGTTGGGATGAAAGTTGAAGAAGGCGGTGGCGCCACACCCTAACCATTGTGCCACGTCGCGGGCATTGGACAGGGAGGAAGACAACGCCACGATGCGGATGTTGCGCTCCAGTTGCGATGAGATGTAGCGCATGCGAGAACAGATCACCTCAAGGACAGGCTGTGCAACAAAGTCAAGCGAAAAGATTCATAAACACATAAACTGTGATAACACATGAATGTTTTTCGTAAATGATGATAGGCAAATTTTCTTCTGTGTCACAATAATGTCCAAACTCACCCCCACTTCTCCCCCAATGAGATGCAGCTCGTCGATGATGAACAGGCCGACATTCTGCACGTTCTTCCTCTGTTTCCATCGTCGTGACAACACGTCCCACTTCTCGGGCGTGCTCACCACAATGTTGCCCTGCAGCACACAATCATCAACAAATGTATACACAAAGCACACAGAAAAAACAAAAACAGAAAATAGATGTGCAATGTGAGTACACTAATGAAAACATAAGAGGATAACAAAAAATACTGTTGGAAAATAATTAATGAAAAGATTTGCATGCACTGACTGTCTAAAAAGGATGTGTACAATAAAAAAAAAAGTGCTAATGTTTCTATTCAGGAAATAATACTTTTTTATGTGGGGAAACTGTCTGTGCTGTAACAGAGCCACATTTCTCGAATGAGATGATAACATTCTTTCTATCTTATATAGTGGAAGTGGAACCCCCCTTTCAAAAAAACACCAATTTAAGACTTCCTCCCTTCTAAGACCTTGTCTTTTTCACATTTTTTGTTCGTAAGGCCTGTAAATTTACCCCCATTATAAGACTCGCTCCTTTTTAAGACCAGCTTCTATATATATATGGATCTGCTTCAAATTTGGTGGGCTTATTCACAGAGACCCCGGACACAACCTGATCGATGAGATATTTCAACACGTGCTCTCAGCGCGCAGCGCTGAACCGAATTTGGTTCCACCTCAGCTACCCGGGCCCCCATACCGACACACCAAAGCCGCTACACCACATCACAACGCCAAAGTTCTCGGTGGATCTTTTTCAAATTTGGACACCGTATTCAGCTACACCCCGGACACAATATCATCGATGAGATATTTCAACACGTGCTCTCAGCGCGCAGCGCTGAACCGATTTTGGTTTTTGTGTTCATTTCACCATTACAAGTAACTCTTCCTTATCTTCTCCAGTGTTTTCCGTTTATCTCCCTTCCTTCGTGTGGCTTCAATCCATATTCCCGTTTGTAAGTTACTATTTTTAGAATGTCACTGCGCTGTCCAGAACGCTTCCCTTGCACCCGTAAGTTCTTCTTACTGTCAAAGTGAAAAGGTCGAATCAATTTATAGCCACGCGAAAAATACACTCTCACCTATCTCTATATATTTATAGATATAGATATACATATATATATACGGCTTCTCTGTGTGTGTGTGTGTGTTTGTGTGTGTGTGTGGGCAAAAACCTGTGGAATGTAGAGTTCTGTTTGTGATGGGGTCTAGCGCTTTTTGTCTGTCTGTATGTTCTGTCATTTGAGAAGCCACAACAGATAATATAGGCAGACCTGTTTACCCCCATAAGTGTTTTGGAGTAATGCTCAGCCCCAAAAATAGTAATCCTGGCACAAAAATAGTAATCATCCAGCATTCGTCGCCAATTACAACGCACATGACAACTGTGTCTGCGAAACGCAATCATGCACATATATCCATCAAAACACATCAGTCAGTTTTTGTAGTCATCATAATTTCAAAGAAGATAACATCAAAAGCACATGCATCACTGTGCTTTTGATGTTATCTTCTTTGAAATTATGATGACAACAAAAAACACTCCGGGGTCAGGCTATCTCCAATTAGGTGGCGGGGCGACCATCCCCAACCCGGCGGGTCCCCAGGTGGCGGATAGGGGGTGTACCTTAGATATAAGGGATTGCAGCGATATAAGTCGGGCTTGCCCGGACGAATAAGCTGTCCTGGACCAACTGGCGGTGTTCCTATCAGAGCGGGGTGGTTAACAGGTGGCACTGTTGACTAGTAAATGCCCTATGTGCTCATACGGGTTCATCACGCGGGTAAGAGGCGCGTTAAAACCCCTGCTACCTGTGCTCCCAGGTAAGGTCCCTGACCAGGAGCTAAGGGTGGGGTAACCCCGACAGAAACCTCTAGTGCTGAAGTCGGCGGTACTGAGCGAGACAGCGCACTTTAATGGATCACAGTACCACGCACACCATCGCCATGAATACACATGCATAACTGATTCTTTTTCTTTTGCTCGTAGTAGGCCTTTTTCAGTGTGTCAAGCGCTTCTCTACTGTACTTGCGCTTGCCGAATGAGTGAGGGCGAGACTTCACCACCAGAATAAGGCTCTCCAGCGTCTCATCAGACAGACATGATCTCTGGTCAGTCCTGTGCTTTTTCACCCCATTTTGCCATTGAAAAAAACAATGCCAAACATGTGAATAGATAAAAAAAATTAAAAAAATTTTAAAAAAAATTAAAAAATTTTACATTTTTTTTATTTATGAAAATCGTAGTCTTGACACGGATAGCGGAATGGCGTATTTTTTCCAGAAAATCGTAATAAATTACGCCAAAATCGTAAGGGTAAACAGGTCTGTATAGGGCTTAGAAATAAGCTCTAACAATTCTCAATCCCGTTTGACAGGACTTCGCCTTCAAAGGTGATTGTGGTGAACCGCCACGTTGTCTGTCTCTGTCTCGCGATTCACCCCGGTATTCCTCTAGTTTCTCATATATTTGGTGGGGATGGGGAGGGGGGGGGGGGGGGGGGGGAGTGGAGTTTCCACTGTACCTAATGTGTGTCATGCACCTCAGCAGCTCTAGATAGGTAGGTATAGAGGTAAACACCTCTGATAAGCGTGTAATTACTGTTAACAAAAGACTAAAACAAGAAGTGAAGGGCTAAAGGCGGTCCTTCATTGAGCCCCAAGTCGACTTTGCAAAGACTTTGCCCAGTCTTTTGACCAAACTCAGTGCTAAAGCTTCGTGCGGCTTTGTAGTCGACTTTGCAAAGACTTTGCCCAGTCTTTTGACCAAACTCAGTGCTAAAGCTTCGTGCGGCTTTGTAGTCGACTTTGCAAAGACTTTGCCCAGTCTTTTGACCAAACTCAGTGCTAAAGCTTCGAGCGGGTTTGTAGTCGACTTTGCAAAGACTTTGCCCAGTCTTTTGACCAAACTCAGTGCTAAAGCTTCATGCGGCTTTGTAGCCGACTTTGCAAAGACTTTGCCCAGTCTTTTGACCAAACTCAGTGCTAAAGCTTCGTGCGGCTTTGTAGCCGACTTTGCAAAGACTTTGCCCAGTCTTTTGACCAAACTCAGTGCTAAAGCTTCGTGCGGCTTTGTAGCCGACTTTGCAAAGACTTTGCCCAGTCTTTTGACCAAACTCAGTGCGGCTTTGTAGCCGACTTTGCAAAGACTTTGCCCAGTCTTTTGACCAAACTCAGTGCTAAAGCTTCGTGCGGCTTTGTAGTCGACTTTGCAAAGACTTTGCCCAGTCTTTTGACCAAACTCAGTGCTAAAGCTTCGTGCGACTTTGTAGTCGACTTTGCAAAGACTTTGCCCAGTCTTTTGACCAAACTCAGTGCTAAAGCTTCGTGCGACTTTGTAGTCGACTTTGCCGAGTCTTTTGACCAAACTCAGTGCTAAAGCTTCGTGCGACTTTGTAGTCGACTTTGCCGAGTCTTTTGACCAAACTCAGTGCTAAAGCTCCGTGTGGCTTTCTAGTCGACTTTGCCGAGTCTTTTGACCAAACTCAGTGCTAAAGCTTCGTGCGGCTTTGTAGTCGACTTTGCTGAGTCTTTTGACCAAACTCAGTGCTAAAGCTTCGTGCGGCTTTGTAGTCGACTTTGCCGAGTCTTTTGACCAAACTCAGTGCTAAAGCTCCGTGCGGCTTCGTAGTCGACTTTGCCCAGTCTTTTGACCAAACTCAGTGCTAAAGCTCCGTGCGGCTTTGTAGTCGACTTTGCTGAGTCTTTTGACCAAACTCAGTGCTAAAGCTTCGTGCGGCTTTGTAGTCGACTTTGCAAAGACTTTGCCCAGTCTTTTGACCAAACTCAGTGCTAAAGCTTCGTGCGGCTTTGTAGCCGACTTTGCAAAGACTTTGCCCAGTCTTTTGACCAAACTCAGTGCTAAAGCTCCGTGCGGCTTTGTAGTCGACTTTGCAAAGACTTTGACCGGTCTTTTGACCAAACTCAGTGCTAAAGCTTCGTGCGGCTTTGTAGTCGACTTTGCAAAGACTTTGCTGAGTCTTTTGACCAAACTCAGTGCTAAAGCTTCGTGCGGCTTTGTAGTTGACTTTGCAAAGATTTTGCCCAGTCTTTTGACCAAACTCAGTGCTAAAGCTCCGTGCGGCTTCGTAGTCGACTTTGCCCAGTCTTTTGACCAAACTCAGTGCTAAAGCTTCGTGCGACTTTGTAGTCGACTTTGCCGAGTCTTTTGACCAAACTCAGTGCTAAAGCTTCGTGCGGCTTTGTAGTCGACTTTGCCGAGTCTTTTGACCAAACTCAGTGCTAAAGCTTCGTGCGGCTTTGTAGTCAACTTTGCCGAGTCTTTTGACCAAACTCAGTGCTAAAGCTTCGTGCGGCTTTGTAGTCGACTTTGCCGAGTCTTTTGACCAAACTCAGTGCTAAAGCTCCGTGTGGCTTTCTAGTCGACTTTGCCCAGTCTTTTGACCAAACTCAGTGCTAAAGCTCCGTGTGGCTTTCTAGTCGACTTTGCCCAGTCTTTTGACCAAACTCAGTGCTAAAGCTCCGTGCGGCCCTTGTAGTCGACTTTGCCCAGTCTTTTGACCAAACTCAGTGCTAAAGCTTCGTGCAGTTTTGTAGTCGACTTTGCCGAGTCTTTTGACCAAACTCAGTGCTAAAGCTTCGTGCGGCTTTGTAGTCGACTTTGCAAAGACTTTGCTGAGTCTTTTGACCAAACTCAGTGCTAAAGCTTCTACGGCTTTGTAGTCGACTTTGCCGAGTCTTTTGACCAAACTCAGTGCTAAAGCTCCGTGCGGCTTTGTAGTCGACTTTGCAAAGACTTTGCCCAGTCTTTTGACCAAACTCAGTTCTAAAGCTGCGTGCGGCTTTGTAGTCGACTTTGCAAAGACTTTGCCCAGTATTTTGACCAAACTCAGTGCTAAAGCTTCATGCGGCTTTGTAGTCGACTTTGCCCGGTCTTTTGACCAAACTCAGTGCTAAAGCTTCGTGCGGCTTTGTAGTCGAATTTGCAAAGACTTTGCCCAGTCTTTTGACCAAACTCAGTGCTAAAGCTCCGTGCGGCTTCGTAGTCGACTTTGCCCAGTCTTTTGACCAAACTCAGTGCTAAAGCTTCGTGCGGCTTTGTAGTCGACTTTGCAAAGACTTTGCTGAGTCTTTTGACCAAACTCAGTGCTAAAGCTTCTACGGCTTTGTAGTCGACTTTGCAAAGACTTTGCCCAGTCTTTTGACCAAACTCAGTGCTAAAGCTCCGTGCGGCCCTTGTAGTCGACTTTGCCCAGTCTTTTGACCAAACTCAGTGCTAAAGCTTCGTGCAGTTTTGTAGTCGACTTTGCCGAGTCTTTTGACCAAACTCAGTGCTAAAGCTTCGCGCGGCTTTGTAGTCGACTTTGCCGAGTCTTTTGACCAAACTCAGAGCTAAAGCTTCGTGCGGCTTTGTAGTCAACTTTGCCGAGTCTTTTGACCAAACTCAGTGCTAAAGCTTCATGCGGCTTTGTAGTCGACTTGGCCCAGTTAAGGACAGGCTTAAGAGTACGTACCTTGGCCAGCAGCTTGAGGTCAGTGCCGGTCTCCCCGGTCAGCAGAACCACCTTCTTCCCCAGGTGTGTGCTGAACTTGGTGTACATCTCCGTGTACATCTGGTCGACACAAGGACAATGACGTTTAGTCTCAGCTGTATATACAACACGTTGCATGTCTGAAGACACTTCACACATGCACACATGCACCCATGCACAAAGCACGCCACACACAAGCATACACACACACTCGTACACAAACACTAACACACCCCCCACACACACACTAAGACATGCATGGTGAAGTGTATGACCAGTTACAAAAAGAATCTTGAACACAAACAAAAAATCTAACTGAAAGCTGGTCAGTGTTGATGTATCTCTTGGTATTATCCCAGCACAACACACACATCGTCAGAGCCAGGGGTAAGCAGAGAGACAGCCATCTGGCGTCTAAATATCGCATGTCAGACTCACTGAACATACACACGCACAAGCACAAGCACACTCACACAGACATACACTCACACGTGCACACACACACTATACATACACACTCAAACACACACAGACATACACATTGAAGTGTATGACCAGTTACAAAAGGAATCTTGAACACAGACAAGAAAGCTTTGCGTGAACTGGTCAGTGTTGATGTATCTCTCGGTATTATCCCAGCACAACACACACATCATCAGAGCCAGGGGTAAGCAGAGAGACAACCATCTGGTTTCTAAATATCGCAAGTAAGATTCACTGAACACGTACGCACACACACACAAATCACATCACATAACATCTTGTTATTTCCGTTCCATTTCTGCCTACACACACATTACAACAATAACAGTGAAATCCGTTACATTTATCTCTATAGTCTGCAGTGATAAACACTTGGGTCTGCCTAAGACTGTAACCACCCCCAATACCACACACTTGAGCTCCCATATGCAGATCCCTGAAACACCCACAGTACACATTGCTGCCTATGACACTTATAGGTTTCCATTTCTGTTGGCTTCCTTCCATGTTTGAGCATTGATCATTTTGGAAAACTCACAGTAGTTACTTTGCATCTATTTTTTTTAAGTCTGAAATTGACGGAGATAATTTCCATGCAGTGGGGGTAAATGGGTTAACCAACCTGCTGAGCCAGGGCGTCCAGTGGAGCGATGTAGACGCAGCGACCCTCAGGGTTCTGGGTGAACATACGCAGGACGGCGAACTCTGCGCAGATTGTCTTTCCGCTTCCTGTCGGCGCCCCGAGGAACACGTTGTCGTCGCTGTTGTACACCGAGTTGAAGACTGAAACACACCACCACACATTGACAGTTAATTCTATTCTTCATACAAATTAATGCTGCAATGTCAGAATATGACTGTGGTGTTATCATCAACCCCATGCAACACCTCCATTAAAAAAAAACACCAGAAGAGTAACAAAAACAAAAACTCCCTGCTCCTAATCAACTCAGGAGAACTCCAAAATCTGCACCGGTAGAATAATACAGAATGTCATTTACGCTTGTGTGTCCAGACACACACAGCAGCCAGCAAGAACAGAAACTCACTGGCCAAGTGATGCAGTATCTGGTTTTTTTTGTCTCTCTCTTTATTGTCCTGACACAGCACAGTGCTGAGGCAGGGGTAAGCAGAGAGAACTTTGCCACACTACCAAATCACATCCTCTGCGTCCTTGATGGAACATGAAATTTACCACAACACGGGTCACACATCCTGTTTCATACATATCTGTATCATCTGAACACACCACAAAAAAGTCCATGTTGGAGGTGTTAAATCTTTCTTGCTGATTTCAACAGGGTTTAAGAAAGAGAAACGACTTCTAAACTGCAATGGACAGACAGGGTTCTGTAAGACAGTACGTACCTTGTGTCTGGATGGGGTTGAAGAAGGGGAACTGGTCGCTGTAGAGCGCTTCATAGGCGGGGTTCCGGAGGGCGGACACAGGG
The DNA here is from genome assembly GCF_037325665.1 of Littorina saxatilis. NCBI lineage: Eukaryota > Metazoa > Mollusca > Gastropoda > Littorinimorpha > Littorinidae > Littorina > Littorina saxatilis. Next base: position 50,728,038 of record NC_090256.1, on the reverse strand, counting down.
AGGGGCTGCAGGTCCAGCAGCTCTGTGGGGGGCGGGTAGCGCTCAGGTAGGATCAGGTGACGGAACGACACAGGTAGCTGCGTCTCTGAACCTGGAATCATAATGAGGCTGATCAATTCCTTGAACAAAATTTGATTCAAGCATTAATCAAAAATTTTAGTAATACATTTTCATTTGATTAATATACTTGTCCAACTCACATATAGCAATTAACCCTAGTTCAGTGCTGGTTACGCTGTACGCGTCCCCTTGGTAACAAGGGAGACAACTCTAAAAAAGAGTGACCAATACCCATACTGGTATCAAGGCCAGACCAATACTGAGTCTGTCTTCCGTATGCGTGCGCATACGCCACCATTTGTAGTCATTCTAACCGAAGCCCAACTCACTTCTTTTTTAGAAATATATACCCCCAAAAGCGGGGAGGCGGGAGGAAAAAACGATGTGAGTTGGGTAAGTATATTAATCAAATGAAAATTTATTACTAAAATTTTTGATTAAATTACATATCTTACCCAACTCACATGTAGCAGATTGCTACTATAGGTGGAGGGCACTCACCATATCAAGAATGAAGGACCTGTCCTGCCGCTACCAAAGCTGGCAACGCAGAACTGCCATCCTGTCGAGTTCCAGCAACATCTCTCAGATAGAAGTTGATGAACACATCTTCAGAGCGCCAGTAAGCCGACTCAAGGACCTCTGAGAGGCGCCCAGAACGGAGAACCGCTAACGACGAGGCCCAGGCTCTCGTCTCATGGGCTCTGGCCGCAGTAAGAGGCAAGACTGCCCGATTATCGCCTGACTGGCCTTGCCACCAGATGTAGGCCTGCCTAATCGTTGTGGAAACCCACTTGGCCAAAGTGACTCTCGAAATGTCCTTCCCCCGAACCGTGTTGAGGGAGATAAAAAGCAGTTTCTGAGTTTCAGAGCGAATAGGCAAAGTCCGAGACAGGTAGCTGCTGAGAGCTCTAACAGGGCAGTTATATACATCAGGGTCTCCAGGAGCAAGAACATTGCTCAAGGGGGGAATGCGAATAAGAGGGGATGTTTGACCAGGCTTCTGGTTCTTAGCAAGAAAGTCAGGTCTAAATTTAAGAGAAATAAAGCCATCCTTTTCTAATGAAATATCCCTCAAAAGTCCCGATAACGCATGAACTTCGATACCCCGCCTAGAGGTAGCAAGTAAAACCAGCAAAAAGAGCAGGCTCAAACTCATCAGAAGCAAGAAACCGCAAAACCAAAAACAGGTCCCAAGCAGGGAGCTGTGCCTTGGAACAAGCTGTGTCAAGAGAAGCGCCCTTGATGACACTAGCAATAACCCCACTCAGGTTAATCTTGTGACCTAACTGCTTAAGAGTAGAAGAGATCGAAGATCTCCTAACTCGCAGAGAAGAGGGAGAACCTCCTTGATCTGCTAGCCAGGACAAGTGGTTGGCCACCTGCATAGACCTAGGAGAGAGAGGATCAACGCCGTTTTCCAAACAACATTTCGACCAAGCCGCCCAGTGTGAAGAATACACTGAGTTGGTTGAATCCCTGTGAGCATGCTGCACCAAATTCAGAGTTGAAGCTGAGGCCCCTGCACGGAGCAGAGAGACTCTGACAGAATCCACCCATGAAGCTGTAGCGCTTGTGGATTTTCGTGCAGTATGCCTGACCGAGGCTGTAACAGATCGCCCTTTCTTACGCCAAGTGGAATTGGAGGACGAACTGCAAGACAGAGTAGATCGGGATACCAGTGCTGGCTGGGCCAAAGAGGAGCAACCAGAACCAGTGCTGGCCTCTCTATGTCTGCCTTTCTCACAACTCTGCCCAGAAGGCGAAAGGGAGGAAAGGCATAGGCCACCAGACTTGACCAATCCATCTCGAGTGCGTTTACGCCCCATGCTTGAGGGTCCGGGAACGGTGACACAAAGAGAGGTAGTCTGGTGGAAAACCTTGTCGCGAACAAGTCGATGAACGGCTTGTTCACCTGAGCCCAGAGACGATGTGGAGCCTAGTGGGACAGTGTCCACTCTGAATGTAGGACTTTGTCCCCCCTGCTCAAGGCATCTGCCAAAACATTGAGACTGCCCTTCAGATATGTTGCTGACAGAAGGATGTGATGAGTGTTGCACCATATCAGTTTGCGACAAGCGCTGTCTGACAGACTCTGAGACTGAGTCCCACCCTGGCAGTTTATGTAGGCCGCTAGTCATGTTGTCTGTATGTAACCTGACATGGCTGTCTGTCAGAAGAGGCAGAAACGCCTGAAGACCAAGAGCAACAGCCTCTAACTCCAGTGCATTTATGTACCAAGAGACCTGATTGGCGTCCCAAACACCTGACGCCGTCTGCTCTGCCAGATGTGCTCCCCAACCTGTCCGGGAGGCGTCCGTGAACAGATCGTTCTCCGGGGAAGGGGGAGCAATGGGAACTCCCTGCGAAACCCAGGGAAGGAGCCACACACACGTGGTATGGCCGAACCAACTCCCCAACTCGACCTGGACATTCCAGTCTTGAGTCGCTTGGTTCCATTCTGCTTGCAGAGCTGCCTGAAACGACCTTTTGTGAACTCTGCCAAGAGGAACCAGCGGAGCCATAGATTCCATCTGACCCAGCAGCGAGGACAACTCCCGAGCCGTGGATAGATTCTTTCCGTAAAGAGAGCGAATCAAAGCCTGCAACTTGTGCAATTCAAGGTGTTGAACTCCATCCCCAGATAAGTAAAATGTTGGGACGGTTCCAACTCTGACTTCAGCAGATTCACTGTGAAGCCGAGTTGCCATGCCTGACTGAGAACCCTCTGTGTGTGCGTTCTGCAAAGGTCCTGGTCCTGATGTAAAATCAGCCAGTCGTCCAGATATGCCCTCAAACGCACACCCTCCTGTCTCACTATGGCACAGAGCTGACGAATGACCATGGTGAATATCCAAGGGGAGAGAGAGAGACCGAAAGGAAGAGCTCGGAACTGGAAAATTTTCTCTCCCCAGCGGAAGCGCAGCCATTTCCTGTCCGCCGAGTGCATGAGAACATGGAAATAGGCGTCCGTCAAGTCGACAGAAGTGGCCCAGTCTCCTGGCCGGAGAGCCTCTCTCACAGAGGCAGGAGTCTCCATTGTGAATTTCACAACTCGAAGATATCTGTTCAGAGTTGACAGATCGAGAACCGGTCTCCATTCCCCTGAAGCTTTGGGGACAACAAAAAGTCTGCCATAGAACCCCAGAGACCCCTGATCGTGAATCTCCTCGATCGCTTCTTTCAAAAGGAGGGAAGTCACCTCTCCCTGCACCGCTGACTTGGCCTCCGGATCTCTTGGGAACTTGAAAGGCGGAGGTATCCTGGTCAGAGGAGCCTTTCCCTCTGCCCAGAGAAAACGGAATCCCGAACGCACTATCCCTAAGATCCACTCGCTGGCCACCATGTGTGACCAGGAAGCAAGAGCCCTGGAGGGGCCCGCCCGCCACCACGAAGGTGGGGGCTACAGGGATCAGCGGTTCGGGAAGGCATCATTGGGGGTTGGGCTTATGCCCCGACCCCCTAGAACCACCAAAAGAAGAGCCCCTCTTCTGATAAGGAGCACCTCGAGAAGAAGTGCTCTGGTTCTGTGCCTTACCCCCACCAGAGGAAGAAGGCTGTGCCTTACCCCCACCAGAGGAAGAAGGCTGTGCCTTGTTCTGAACCTGAGGCTTGCTCTGCGCTTTCTGGAAACCCTGATGCACAATACGAGCAATGGCTAAATCTCTTGCATCTTGAGTCTTTTTGCAGAGCATCGAGAGATGTACGACCCAAGAGAGAGCCCTCCGTGAAAGGTGAGACCTTCAGATTATCAATCGTGCCTTTGTCTCTGATCCTAGACCCAGCTAGAAAAGCTGATCTACGAGAATGTACTGCGTGAGTATACAGTCTGGCCGAAGGATTCATCTGTTCCTGCGAAACCCTGGCTAAAGTAGCCAAAAGGGTAGTCACATCCTCCGAGGAGGCATCAAATCGAAATTCAAATGGATCAAGCGAAGTTGCAATCGACCTTGACAATGATCTCTGGAGAGACTCTGACACGAAAGCCAACTCCAACAGAGACCTTCCAGTTTCCTCCAATGCCAAAAGGGAGGCTTCAGTATAGGGGACAGGCCTGTCCCTACTATACCCATCCTCCCTCAGAGTGGCTAGTTCCGGTGTAACCGGAAGAGCTGACTGAGGTAGAGCAAACGCCTCAATCAGATTGATAGGCTGAGTACCCAATTTGAAATTCCGAAAGCCAGCCGAACAAGAAGGAGCTTTCTTTCTTTATTTGGTGTTTAACGTCGTTTTCAACCGTTCAAGGTAAGAAGGAGCTTGTTGATCAGCTTGAGCAAGCCAAAGCTTAGCCGACTCAGGTGCCTCACTGTGTTGTGACAACAAAGGCACAGTAGAGCTCTGAGTACTCGACCGAGGGCGAAATTTCATCAGCACTTTCGACATCTCGAAGGCCACAGACGGTGATTCCCGAAACCGGAAAGGACATTTAGCCTCCTTGGAACCCCGGAAATCACTGAGAGCAGAAGGTGGTGGAACAAACTGAGCCTTAGACTCAACCACCCCTTCCTCAAAATACTTGAAAGCCGTTTCAGCTGCCAACGTAACAGCGTTTGACAGCTTCTGCGGCAACCTGAATTCAGTGCATTCCCCCATAGCGGAAGCACCATCATCAGTACACCCTTCATGCACATCCTTGCAATCCGGAAGCTGACCCCCACATTGACTACCATAGTTCAATGGGGAGTCAGCTTTACTGCCCTCTTCCTGCCCCCAGGGCGGAAGCGGAAGCTGCACACCCTGGCCCAAATCTTCTGATAAGGCGGGGTGCACCAAGACTTCCGTTCACTTCTCAGGGTCCTTACCCTGAGCGGAATTGGCCAGCCCAGAGATCAGAACTTTTGCCCCGACGGAGTACGAGGGGGGTTACTTTCTCCTGAGAATGCACTACGCTTTGGAAGTGACGGTCATCAGCATCCTGTGAAGCATGAACATCCACGTGCGTGACCGTGGCGGAAGGGGAAGGGCGAACCTTGGCCAGAGAAGCGACATCCGTCACCCCGGAAGGAAGAGCCCGAAGCTCCGCTCTCGTGGAAGAAATCTTTGCAGCCAAAGATGTAACCTGCGAACTGAGCAAAAGAAGCAAAGCAGCTACGTCCGCAGAAGCCAAACCAGAACCCACAGAAGAGGAAGTCCCTTTAACAGACTTATCTTCATGAACGACCTTGTCCGAGGACCTAACAGGCAAAATGGAGGTAGCCGGTAAATCAACCAAGACATCAATACATTTCTTGGAGGTCAGTTCTAAAACAGAAACAACAGCCTGGCCGGTTTGTTTAGATTTCATAGGCGTTTTCCTAGACGGAGAGGCCTCAGCAGCCACCTGTTTGGGAGTATGCCTCTTCCTGGCACTATCAGACCTGGGAACCCCTGTTTTGCACTTTGAGTATTCTCAAACAAACTTGGTGTATTTTCAAAAAAATGAGCGTACTCCACACAGCGTTTGCACATCCATGATTAAAACATGCCTCATGCGCGTCCGTCACACCGTTAATTAAGTTTACCTATACATTTAAAACAAATGCTTTTTTCAATTTTTTCTGACAAAAACTGTACCGTATTTGACGGACTACAAGCCGCGACATTAAAAAAAAAATCGCATTGCGGCTTATAAAAAGATGCGGCTAAAACGTTACCAAGTCGCCACGGATTTTCATTTCGCTCGATTAGCGATTACCGGTACTTTATTAGCTCTCTACTCAAGACTCGGCGCTTTTCTCTTTCATTCGCGAATCTTCGTTTGTCAACAAGTCGTCGTGACAAGCGTACAGAGAAACACCGGATGTATCAGGATCTCGCGCGCGCGAGATTTCGTTTTTTTGTGTCTCGCGATAGTTGGAGGAGCGAGAGCCGCCATGTTATGTTTTCGTCTGCTCGAAATGTGCGCAACAGTCGTAAATCATCCCAAAAAAGCTTATTCCGGGCGGGACTACATGTGTGTGTGTTGGTTAGAAATTGTGTGTGTGTGTGTGTGTGTGTGTGTGTGATATTTTTCTTCAAACTTTTTCACTTTTCTTCTTTGTTTCACTTGTTTTTTCTCAGAGCCGATTTCGCCAAATACCGGCCGTACTTTCGTTTGCCTGGTTGTTTTGATTGATTGACACGATCCGATTATATTTTTTTTGACAGCGGCTAATATTGTGACGTAATCATGTGCCAAAATACTGGATCAGCTTCAGGGTGGGCTTGTGAAGAAAACGGTAGTCTAGGAATTTTTCTCGTCGTATTTTTTTCCCACTGAGCGTACTGAGCGTATTCTTGACAATCATGCGTACAAAATACGGCGAAATCGTATGGGTTCCCAGGTCTGCACTATCAGCCATGACAAAAAGACTCAAGAAAAAATTTGCAGAAAAATTTTACAAGTCCAAATTGTGGCCAAAATGTCGCCAAAATCATGAAAAAACAAGGAAAGATCTCACCCCAACATTGTAGCGAAGTCAAAACGAAGAGTAGAAAACGAAGAGGAATGTAACAATGATCGGATGACTCAGCTTTGGCGCCAAGCGCTACTAGCGACATCTGGTAAGGGCGGTCACTCTGGGGTATAACTCTAGTTTCACTTTCGTTTTCCTTTCGGTAGTTAGGGGGTTATATGCAAAATAACATTGTGTTGGTAAGTATAAATAAATAAGAAAATTATTATAAATTTTCATGGACTCAGTGACAACGGCTGTAAAACAGCCAGAGCGTACAAAATAGCGACCAACTTGACTGAGCGCTGAGGTAGGAATGACTACAAATGGTGGCGTATGCGCACGCATACGGAAGAAAGACTCAGTATTGGTCTGGCCTTGATACCAGTATGGGTATTGGTCACTTTTAGAGTTGTCTCCCTTGTTACCAAGGGGACGCATACAGCGTTACCAGCACTGAACTAGGGTTAATTGCTATATGTGAGTTGGGTAAGATATGTAATTTAATGAGAAAGTTGTCAGCGTAATGATAATAGCGACTGCACCTGTATCAACACAAAAACACAACAAGCTACTTAACAATAATGATATTATTATTTCATTTTTTAGTTCTTCATGTATCAAGATACTGCTAGCAATTTTCACAGAAAAATGATTGATAAACTGTAGAACCCCCTTTTAAGACTCCCCTAATTTAAATCGTCCTCCTTTTTAAGACCTAGATTATTCAGATTTACTGTTCATAGCCTCTGTAAATTTACATCCATTACTTTCTTGTTCATGTTCCAGAAACACACAGCAGCCAGTGTGTACATTCACCTCACTGGCCGAGTCAAGCAGTGTCTGGGGTTTCTGTCTCTCTCTTTATTGTCCCAACACAGCATAGTGCTGAGGCAGGGGTAAGCAGAGAGAATTCAGTATCATTACTAAGACAGTACATACCTTGTACTCCTTTCTTTTTAAGACCTTATTTTCTCAGATTTTTCAATTCTTAAAAGGGAGTTTTAACTGTATCAGAGAGTTTATAAATAAGCAAGAAAAGACAGACATAAGTTGCTCACCGATCCAGGTGTCCGAGACGACCCTGATGAAGTACTGAGGGGGCAGCGGCTCAAACACTGGCACGAAGAACTTCACTGTGTGCTCGTCCTGCGCAAATTTGCTGCAACACCAAGTCATTCATCGTTAACAACCAGTCATAACGCATAAACATGCAAAGTGCACGAACACAGACACACATGCAGACAAACATGCGTAAATACGCACGCATGCACACACACACACTCATGCAAAAACACACACACACACACACATACAGTCAGTTTGTGAAGTGTATGACCAGTTACAAAAGGAATCTTGAAGACAGACAAGATAGCTAACTGCAAGCTAGCCAGTGTTGATGTATCTCTCGGTATTGTCCCAGCACAACACACATCGTCAGAGCCAGGGGTAAGCAAAGAGACAGTGGTGAATAGGCAAGACAAAAAGACAGAGACGCTGACCACAAAGTGTGTGAGAGCGACGTACCTTTTGAGCAGGAAGTACTCGTGATGCAGGATGACCTCACTGTCCACATCCTCCACAAGGATCCAGAACGCCTGTCAACATAATACACATAGTTAACAGGCAAAGCTTCACTACAGGATCAACATCGTCAATCAACTTTTGTGCAACACAATAACACCAATAGACTAACTGGAGAAGAAAACATTGACTGTACGGACTAGGCAGATACTAGACTTGTCAAAAACGCCCTCAAGGTTTCAATATGAAAACATGCGTTATGCTTGTGGTGTACACAAAATGTTGGGAGGGAAAAAGGGGGTATGAGAGAAATGATTCTGCAAAAATCCAGTCATGTACAATTTTGGAGCTTAAATCTGTCAAAATCATACTGTACAAAGTCAGAGGTGTCCTTCACAGCAAACATCCGACAAGAAAAGTCAGGCTTTATCAAATAGAAAGCAAACACAACCACAGAAGCTGTTCCAGGAGATTTGTACAGACCTCAGAGTTGCCGTGGATCTTCTCCTCCCACTGGAAGTCGGGCGTGATGGTCAGCTCGACCTTGAGCGTGGAGCGCGTGATGGGTTGCACGTGCACGGACAGCTCCAGCTTGGGGAACTGGTGCACGTACTTGTGGATGGTCTTGCCCATCTTGGGCATGCGGATCAGCTCCCCGATCTCATTGTGGTTTAGGTCGTACAGCCGCTCGAAGGGGAAGTTCTTCTTCTCGATCTTGCGCACTACCTCTTCCGGGATGCGCCGGAACTGTCTGAGAGGTGACATGGACTGCCACCTGGTGGTGTCAAGAGACAGGGTGACCAGATCAGCAAAAAGATGACACATTTCATTGTCATGTTGAATTTATGATGTATGTTCATCTTCTAAATAAACTGCATAACATGCATGCGGATCCCTCTTCCCTGGGACCATTACCACAACAAGGGCAACAGCGAATTTAACCTGACAAGACAATCTGCTCACACAACCTTCTGTCCCAAGTGAGTCTCAAAAACCAGTCTGTACATTGCTGACAGCAGCTATAAATTAGATGAACACTGTATGAACTATAAAGCCGCCAAAAGATTCATTTTAGCTCTCTCTCTCTCTCTCTCTCTCTCTCTCAGAAAAGGCCTAGCCTTAAATCTTTATCCTTGTTAAATAAAGTTCAGTTCAGTTCAGTTCTCTCTCTCTCTCTCCCCCTCGCTCTCTCTCCTGTTCTGTTTTTATTTTTGTTTTTGTTCTCTCTCTTTCTCTGTGCAGAAACAGAAAAAAAGGGAGGCTATAGCTTTTAACTAGCATGCTGGCCCTTACATTCGCTTGTTGACCATCTTGCAGAGGGCGAGGGCCTTGTCGGTCAGCTGGGCCCAGCCCCGGTACAGCACGATCTCATACAGCGCTCGCACCAGGCGGCCCGCAGACTGCGTGATGAACACCATATCCACCATCAGAGCAAAGCCCTCCAGCTTCAGCTGGGAGATGTAGGCCTGTAGCAACACATTCACCTGCACAACACACACATTATGCATTATCACACACACAATGCTCATCTCTACATCACAGATATCATGTCCACCATCAGAGCGAAGCCCTCCAGCTTCAGCTGGGAGATGTAGGCCTGGAGCAACACATTCACCTGCACAACTCACATATTATGCTCATCTCTACATCACACAGATATCATGACCACTTACAGGCACAACAGAAACGGCAAGGTCACCTGCACAGCACAAACTTTTAGAATGTGTCAAAAGACAAATTACCTGTACTCTCGGAAAAGAAGCTGATTTTGTGAGTTTGTTTGTTCGTTCATGGGCTGAAACTCCCACGGCTTTTACCTGTATGACCGTTTTTACCCCGCCATTTAGGCAGCCATACGCCGCTTTCGGAGGAAGCATGCTGGGTATTTTCGTGTTTCTATAACCCACCGAACTCTGACATGGATTACAGGATCTTTTTCGTGCGCACTTGGTCTTGTGCTTGCGTGGTTCGGACACCGAGGAGAGTCTGCACACAAAGTTGACTCTGAGAAATAAATCTCTCGCCGAACGTGGGGATGAACTCATGCTGACAGCGGCAAACTGGATACAAATCCAGCGCGCTACCGACTGAGCTACATCCCCGCCCGATTTTGTGAGTGTGAGTACGTGCGAACATGTGTGTGTGCGAACATGTGTGTGTGTGTGTGGTGTGTGTGTGTGTGTGTGTGTGTGTGTGTGTGTGTGTGTAATGGGGCCGTCACATGCGCGATTCAATCGTGCGATTTACCCTGTCACACGGGCGACTGAGTCGTGGAAAATAGCTACGACAAGTCTGCGACTCAGTCTCATGCGATTCCCTCGTAGCTTTGAGCTTTAGAACTTGTTCTATTCCTGCGACCCAGTCGTCAGTCAATCGCAGGGGCAGAGCCAATCATAACGCGTCGTTGCGGCCTTCACGTAAAAAATGGCGGACAGTGGCGGACAGCGTCTCTTCGTCGTTTCAAAACTTATTGGAAGAACAGATATAAAGGAGACGTTTTTGGCATGTACAGCGGTCGGGAAACATTAATTGCAACTGTCTGGGAACTTTATTTCTCCCAAAGGCGTAATGCTGAAAGGTATTTTTCAGAAAGGTAGAGCGATGTTCGAACATTATCGTCTGCTCTCGCAAAGCGCGTTTGCCATGTTCACTGTGACACGACACTTCCGCACCGCTCGCAAGGAGTTATCGTTCGTCAATCGTTAGTCTATCGTTCATCGTGTGACAGGTCAATGGCCTACGATGTGATGTGCGATCGGCTCAAGATTGAATCGCGCGATTGAATCTCAACGATTGAATCGTGTATGTGACTGAAGCTTAAGTGTGTGTGTGTAAGTGTGTGTGTGTGTGCAGGCATATATATATCTATATATATATATAAGTGTTTATGTGTTTACCTGCTGACAGCCTACTCAAGTCTTCTACTGCATGGCTAGTGACTGTTATTGCACAGGAATACCTTAAAATCTTTGCTGTATTTGTACTACCAGCAAGGTGTGTGCACTGACCTTCGCACTGGGCTCCTCAATGCTCTCTTTGATGGGGATGGGCACTCGCTCCAGCAGCTTCATCAGTTCCAGCTTCTCTTCCTGTCATACAACATATAAAGTTGATCATCACACATCATCACATCTTACACCTCTCACAAAACCTCTGCCAGACACACCACCGAACCTAAACATACAGTATGAGATGTTTCGTGGCTTTTTGCCAGACAAGCTTTTTTGCTGGTCTGAGGGAGAGCTTATCGTCTTCTTTTTCATCTTGATCAAATGAGGCTGCAAAGCCTAGGTTGATAAAGATGTAACAGAAGGTGTGGGTTCGACCCCAACATTCGGGCGAGGAATTTATTTTCCAGAGTCAACTTCGAGCAGACTCTCCTCGGTGCCCAAACACAAATCCTGAAAATGCAGGCACTAGAACCTGAACCAAGTCCAACAGAATGCGTGGCCAGCCACTGACCTCTCTGACGGAGATGTACTTGAACTCTGAGGACAGGGAGAAGACGCGGAAGAGCTCGATCTCACTGAGCGTGGGCTTAAGCAGCTGGTTGTAGGTGGCCATGGACTCGGAGGTGCAGTAGTAGTGGCTGGCGATGCGGCCCAGCTCTGTCACCTGCACACACACACACACATTTCTTTGTCAATGGCTACATTTCTCCTCCACCTTCACTATCAACTTACAGTGACCCCCCCCCCCCCCCCCCCCTTTTAGGCCCCCTAGATTTAAGACTCCCTCCCTTTTTGTCAGATTTTCTGTTCATAACCTCTGTAAATTTACCCATCTTCTTCAGGATATATTAATGTCCTACAGGCATATATTATACATATTTTTGGCCTCTTAAGGACAGGAATGGGATTATATGATAAATAAATTTTTTACCCATTTTGACGCCTTCCTTTTCAAGACCTAATTTTCTCAGATTTTCTCAGATTTTTTTAGGTTTTAAAAAGGGGGTTCCATTGTATTACTTTTAGGTTTCAACATCCCTTTACTTGTCAGCACCGAGGCAGAGCTAGGTTAACAATAGGCAAAATGCTGGATGAGTTTTATTTATGATGTATGGTGAATGTTTCTGTTTGCTTCCAAATCCATTTGCTGTGGTCAAAATTAGAAGAAAAGAAAGAAGAGAATGGTAGGGGGGGGGGGGGGAGAGAGAGAGAGAGAGAGAGAGAGAGAGAGAGAGAGAGAGAGAGAGAGAGAGAGAGAGAGAGAGAGAGAGAGAGAGAGAGAGAGAGAGAGAGAGAGAGAGAGAGAGAGAGAGAGAGAGAGAGAGAGAGAGAGAGAGAGAGAGAGAAAGCAGGCGGGAGGAGGGAGGGAGGTCAGAAACAGATACCAAGGGGAAAGTGTTAAGATCATTGTAAAACAAAAGAAAACAAAACCCACAGCAGTGCAAACAACCAACACTATCCACCACTCACCTGCAGATGTCCAGTCTTGCGGTCATACTTGGCCAGGTTGTTGCGGTCCAGTGAGCAGGCGGCGGTGTGGACGAGGTCTTTGCGCCGCTGCTGTAACAGTGGGTCCTCCTTGGCCTGCTCGTGCGTGACGCCGTACAGTGTGGGGTTTCGCAGCATACGGATGTACAGGTATGTGTAACCTGTGGGAGATACAATACACTACATTACAAATCAAATTCAATACAGTCCAACCTGCCTTTGTGACCACAAGGACCACTCAGAAAGATCCCAGACGTGTTTTTCTCCTCTATAATTCACCTTTCCATGGTAACCACCGGTCTGTAACGACTGTCGGTCCCTTGGGTGGTCATTAATAATAATAATAATAATAATCATGCATAATATTTATAAAGCGCGTGTCTCAAGGGCTTTAACAGGGTATAGACAGGTTAAACTGTACTTCAATACTAATCTAATATAACACACCTGTTTTTACATTTAGTCAAGTTTTGACTAAATGTTTTAACATAGAGGGGGGAATCGAGACGAGGGTCGTGGTGTATGTGTGTGCGTGCGTGTGTGTGTGTGTGTGTGTGTGTGTGTGTGTGTGTGTGTGTGTGTGTGTGTGTGTGTAGAACGATTCAGAGTAAACTACTGGACCGATCTTTATGACATTTTTCATGAGAGTTCCTGGGTATGATATCCCCAGACGTTTTTTTCATTTTTTCGATAAATGTCTTTGATGACGTCATATCCAACATTTTGTAAAAGTTGAGGCGGCACTGTCACACCTTCATTTTTCAATCAAATTGATTGACATTTTGGCAAAGCAATCTTCGAAGAAGGCCGGACTTTGGTATTGTATTTCAGCTTGAAGGCTTAAAAATTAATTAATGACTTTGGTCATTAAAAATCTGAAAATTGTAATTAAAATTACTTTTTTATAAAACGATCCAAAATTACGTTTATCGTATTCTTCATCATTTTCTGATTCCAAAAACATATAAATATGTTATATTCGGATTAAAAACAAGCTCTGAAAATTAAAAATAGAAAAGTTATGATTAAAATTAAATTTCCGAAATTGATTTAAAAACAATTTCATCTTATTCCTTGTCCGTTCTTGATTCCAAAAACATATAGATATGATATGTTTGGATTAAAAACACGTTCAGAGAGTTAAAAAGAATAGAGATATAGAAAAGCGTGCTATCCTCCTCAGCGCAACCGCTACCGCGCTTTTCTGGATTGTTAATTTCACTGCCTTTGCCACGAGCGGTGGACAGACGATGCTACGAGTGTACGGTCTTGCGGAAAAAATGCAATGCGTTCAGTTTCATTATGTGAGTTCGACTGAGCTTGACTTGTTTGTTTGTTTGTTTGTTTGCTTAACGCCCAGCCGACCACGAAGGGCCATATCAGGGCGGTGCTGCTTTGACATATAACGTGCGCCACACACAAGACAGAAGTCGCAGCACAGTCTTCATGTCTCACCCAGTCACATTATTCTGACACCGGACCAACCAGTCCTAGCACTAACCCCATAATGCCAGACGCCAGGCGGAGCAGCCACTAGATTGCCAATTTTAAAGTCTTAGGTATGACCCGGCCGGGGTTCGAACCCACGACCTCCTGATCACGGGGCGGACGCCTTACCACTAGGCCAACCGTGCCGGTACTGAGCTTGACTAAATGTTGTATTTTCGCCTTACGCGACTTGTTTTCTATGTTCTGTGGGTTAGACACAGATATTTCTGATAATCTCATACTCCAGAATCTGTGCAAGTAGAGTAAGAACCTTGCCACTGTGAAGAATGTCTCGCAAATGTAGCATCAATGTCATTGCTATCATTCTTTTTTTAATATGTGCGACCTACCCAGCCAGTCGACGGCCTCCTTGACATTCTGCACGGTGCCCAACACGATCTCTGCGTTCAGGTTGTCGGCAAGCTTGTTGATGAATTGGCTCTCGATCGGCAGCTGTAACAACACAATGATCACACTCAATGCACATCAATTTTTTTATCCAATCTCGCAGAAAGCAGTTCTTCTTCTTCGTTCATGGGCTGAAACTCCAACGTTCACTCATGTTTTTGCATGACTGGGTTTTTACGTGTTTGACTGTTTTTACCCTGCCATTCAGGCAGCCATACGCCGCTTTCGGGGGAAGCATGCTGGGTATTTTCGTGTTTCTATAACCAACCCAACTCTGACATGGATTACAGGATTTTTTTCGTGCGCACTTGGTCTTGTGCTTGCGTGTACACACGAAGGGGGGTAAGGCACCAGCAGGTCTGCACATAAGTTGACCTGAGAGATCGGAAAAATCTCCATCCATAACCCACCAAGCGGCAACGGCCGGGATTTGACCTCCAGACCTTCCTATTTGGTGACCGATGTCTTATCCACTAGGCCACTGTGTTTGTCTTCAGAAAGCAGTTCAATGTTAAAGCTTTTTTTAAATGTTATTGCTACCTGTTGTTATCATCTCATATCTTCTCACTGACTTTAACCAGTCCAACTGTCATCTTTATTCTCTCAGTCAGTGAGTGAGTCAGTCATTTTGAGACAGTTATCATCATCATCAGTTGCACAAATAATATGTGTCAATCTAAATAAGTACGTGTGACTCACCTGTTGGTTCATCAAGGACAGGTAATACTGCAGCTCTCCGTGGTTGGTGATCATGATTCCCTCCCCTTTGGTGTCATACTGTGGTCTCCCAGCTCGACCCAGCATCTAAAACACCGCACACGATGCAAGTTAAAAACCACTAAATCAATCTGAAATGCAACTACTTCAATCAAACAGATCATGTGATTACAACCACCACAGCGAAATTACAGCCAGGGAAAATCGAAAATTTTAAAAGTAAATTTTCATTTGATTAATATACTTACCCGAATCACATAAAGCATTGACGTAGTCTGAGATGCTAAGGTCTGAAAAGGCTACCCGTCTTAAACAATTTAAAGGGAAGCAACCCAACCACAAAAAAGGGTTAAGGTAGCCATGGTAATGACCACAGACCGGGGGAGTTACCTCCCATTGGTGTGTGCTGCGACTTTTTTCTCTTTCCTTGTGCAAACTACATATCGGTTTATCTAGCTAGATAAATGGTTGTGCATAAGCACGAGCTTAGTTTTGTGATTATATCTGCGATTTTTGTGTGTATGCCATGTATGCAGATTGTGTAGGTATATAAGTATTCATGTGTGAGTGTATGTGTATGTGTGTGTGTTTGTATGTATGTGTGTGTGCCTGTCTGTATGCGTGTCTGTGTGTGTGTGTGTGTGCGTGTGTGTGTGTGAATGTGTCTCTGTGTGTCTGTGTGTATCTGTGCATGTGTGTGGTGATAGCATGTGTGTGTGTATGCGCACGCGTATGTGCGTGCGCACGCGTGTGTTTGCTTGTGACTGCATGGATTTAAACGATGAATTTGCTTTTGTACTCCTGTTCTTTTTGTGTCTTAATGCTTGTATTTTGGTTTTGTACATGTGTATAGTAATGTCATTGTAAAGCGCTTGGAGCTTCTAGGTAAGCGCTCTATAAGTTTCCATTATTATTATTATTATTATTATTATTACGTCACTACCGCTCCTTAACACGTGGTCAAGATCATATGGCTTTAAAGAAAACTAGAAAACCATAAGCGGGGTCGGCGGGAGGGCATAAACTATGTGATTCGGGTAAGTATACTTTTAAAATTTTCGATTAAATTACATATTTTTACTCCGTATCACATAAAGCAGATAGCTTCAACAAGGCAGTGGGAACCTAAAATATACTCTGAAGAGGACTTGACCCGCTTCTGCTTGCCGCAAGACGGGCGTAGGAAGGGGAATGTCCTGTCGAGTCCCGACGATGTTTCTCAAAATTGATGAAACATCGTCTGCCTTCAAAAAAGCTGTTCGTGGAACATCATAGCATCCTCCTGAACTGAGGACTGCTAAAGTCGATGCCCGAGAACTAGAATAGTGCACTCTAGCCGGTGCAACGAAATTCCTGTCAAGCTAATGACCAAAAAGGAAAGAGCTTACCAACTAACAAAGCAGAAGGCAAGTAAGAAGGTAATAAAAGGTTTACCTCACCATTACATCAGCCTTGCCACATTTTATCGCTGTCAGCCATGCTGACCAACAAAAATGGCGGCCAAACAATAAGTTACTGAAAAATTCACAAGTCCAAAAACGGACGAAAAGTCAGCAACTACAACAACATTCCTGTCAAAATAATGACCAAAAAGAAAAGAGCTCACCAACTAACGAAGCAGAAGGCAAGAAAGACGGGTAAGTGGCCGGTGGGTATCATAACAAACACCAAACAGCACAGCCACGAGAGAGCCAAAAATCAACAACCTTCTCCTCAGAGCTGAAAAAGTCGTATGATCTTGACCACGTGTTGAGGAGCTGTAGTGACGTAATACACACCAATGGGAGGTAACTCCCCCGGTCTGTGGTCATTACCATGGCTACCTTAACCCTTTTTTGTGGTTGGGTTGCTTCCCTTTCAGACCTCAGCATCTCAGACTACGTCAATGCTTTATGTGATTCGGAGTAAGAATATGTAATTTAATTGTTTTTCAATGACCACTCAAAAGCCCCACTAAACAGTTCCCCAACCCATGCTGTATTTATAAATCTACCTGCAAAATGTCTTAAGTATATAGCAGGGCTTTTTGTTTCTAGTCCAGATGTGCAACCTTCATCCTCCACTTTACAGGTGACACAGTTCAGTTGGTAGCGCGCTGGATTTACGACCAGTTCTTGGCTATCAGTGTGGGTTTGATCACAGGTCTTGAACAGGATGTATTCCAAAAGTCAACTTTAAGTACTCTTCCAGGTGTTCAAACACTCCTGTGTCTATGCATGCACACGATGAAGATCCAAAGCTCACAGTCAAAGTATCAGGGTTTGGAAAACACAAATGCAAGATAGACAAAAGACAGAGTTGTCACTAAATTGTGACTGTCACTGCATGCTATCCCCAGGGTCAAAAGCCCAGATTCCCTTGAAGAAATTTCCCACCTGCATAACGTCAAGCGCACTGAGCTCTACCCAGCGCCCTTTCTCAGGGCTGTAGATCTGGGTGCCGCGGATGATGACGGTGTGGGCGGGCAGGTTGACGCCCCAGGCCAGGGTAGAGGTGGACACTAACACCTGGACGTGACGGTCACTGAACAGGTCCTCCACCAGGGTACGGTCCACCCTGAAATAATCCGAGTATAGCACAATTAGAAATGATCCGAGTATAGCACAATTAATCATCTGCAGATGGAGGTAGAGCACAAGTAGCAAAACTCACCTGCAGTGCTGTAAAAGCAAACCAAACTGAGAACCAAAACATACCAGCTGCAACATGTTACAAATATTATTCTTGAATCAGTAACATTCAACCCAGGCAATGGTTTAGGACTCAAAGAGCTTATTTTCACCTATTACACAAGAAATTCAAGTCTGTATGTTTATATTCTAAAGTGAAATGTTTTTAAGTGTCATAAATTTGACCATCCTATTTCAGGGGTAAATCTACTGATAACAACAATCGAAGGCCAACGACAGAGGAGATTGAATTACTCACTTGGTCATTCCTGCATGATGGATGGCAAAGCCGTAAGGCAGCAAGTCCTTCAGCTCATGGTTCTAAAACAAACAGCCAGCCATAAACATAGAGAACAACCATGACCTACATTCAAACAATGCATCACAACTTAGAGGAAAATTGACAATCTTTTAAAGCTGAGGAATCTCACCGAGTTCAGATTCTTTGAAAAAAAAGTACTCTAGTACACCCTTAGCACTTTGTGTTCTCCTCTCTCAGTTCCTTTTGATTGAGCATTATGTAACCTTTATAGGCTGCACAATTCTATGACATAAAGCCTCATACCTTTATCAGCTACATGAAAACGTCACTTGACCTCACCTTGACCTGCTCAGCCTCCCGACGCAGCACCTCGGTGGAGGCCGACCCCTCTTTGAGGAAGAGACCCAGCGTGTCTTTCTCCAGACACATGTCACGGATAGCACGTGCCGTCTTGCCTGTCTCCTTGCGCGAGTGGACAAACACCAGAACCTAGCGAAATAAAGAAAAGATGATTCACACAACAAGCACATTTTCTCTTTATGTACAGCGCAATCACTCCCCTCAGTTTTCTTGCTTGCACAGAACACGCACCATGTAGAAAGACATTATAGAGAGGTTTGTGCAAAAGAATCCTTACATGCTCACAATTTCTGTAGTTTACATGAACAACAGTGGACACTCGTACATGCACATAATTTACTAAAGCTCATGCTTAACTTCAAAATCTTCCCATCTGCTAAGAACACGATCAAACAATAACGAAAAACCACACACAAAAATACCCCACAGGTCAAACTCAAATTAAAGCTGTTGTAAGGGAGACGACTCAACAGGACCGCTCACCTGGTTCTTGCCGGCGTGCTCAATGACCTTTTCGTACACAATGTCATTCATCAACTGGAATCGCTTGACAGCCTTTTTCTCCGTGATGCCGATGAACTGCTGCTCCAGGGGCACAGGGCGGAAACTGTTGTCGAAGAAGAAGAGCCCCTCCTTGGGGTCGACGCGCAGGAAGGTCGCGACGTCCTCGTAGTTTGGCAGCGTGGCACTCAGCCCTACAAGGCGCACGTCCTCCTGTGTCGTCTCAATGTTGCGGATGGTTCTGAAGTCGTAGAACAAAATCTTTCTTTCTTTATTTGATGTTTAACGTCGTTTTCAACCGGCAGAACAAAATGCACATGAAACCCAAACATAGCACTTGATCACATAAACAAGTTCTTTTCTGAAGAATTAACAACAGTTCAGACTTTAATTGTATTGTCTGAATGTAAAACATACAGAAATTTGTGTGTTTGTCACATTACTCAGATATTTGCCTCATCTTCGTGGTAGATTAAACAACTCTTCAAAGCAAAGATTACAGCTGATAAACAAAATGTCAGCCAAACTGTAGTCCGCTTGTAAAAAAAAAGGGCCAATGAATAACACATGTACGCACTCACACATGCACAAACATATGCACACACACACATACAGAGTCAGTTTTTTGAAGTGTTCTTTCTTTCTTTCTTTATTTGGTGTTTAACGTCGTTTTCAACCACGAAGGTTATATCGCGACGGGGAAAGGGGGGAGATGGATAGAGCCACTTGTCAATTGTTTCTTGTTCACAAAAGCACTAATCAAAAATTTGCTCCAGGGGCTTGCAACGTAGTACAATGTATTACCTTACTGGGAGAATGCAAGTTTCCAGTACAAAGGACTTAACATTTCTTACATACTGCTTGACTAAAATCTTTACAAAAATTGACTATATTCTATACAAGAAACACTTAACAAGGGTAAAAAGAGAAACAGAATCCGTTAGTCGCCTCTTACGACATGCTGGGGAGCATCGGGTAAATTCTTCCCCCTAACCCTGGACTGGGTGGCCGAGTGGTAACGCACTTGCGCTCGGAAGCGAGAGGTTGCGAGTTCGACCCTGGGTCAGGGCGTTAGCAATTTTCTCCCCCCTTTCCTAACCTAGGTGGTGGGTTCAAGTGCTAGTCTTTCGGATGAGACGAAAAACCGAGGTCCCTTCGTGTACACTACATAGGGGTGTGCACGTTAAAGATCCCACGATTGACAAAAGGGTCTTTCCTGGCAAAATTGTATAGGCATAGATAAAACATGTCCACCAAAATACCCGTGTGACTTGGAATAATAGGCCGTGAAAAGTAGGATATGCGCCGAAATGGCTGCGATCTGCTGGTGGCCTATTATGATACCATTAACTTTATTTGTACAGTGGAACCCCCACTTAAAGATCCCCCCCCTGATGTAAGACTTCACCCTTTGTAAGACCCTATTTTCTCATATTTTCTGTTCTTGAGGTCCATAAATTGACCTCAATTGTACAACTCCCTCGTTTTAAGACCTGGTTTTTGGAGGTCCTAAACTGGGGGTTCCACTGCACAGAAGACATGTTGAGCTCTATAGCCCAACAGATAGCACATATAGTTTCCAGCTGACTGGGCGTGTGAAATAACGTAGTAACCTCACCTGGCTACCAGAGCTTCCAGCACGGGGCCTCTGTCGTCATGGAGAAGGTGGATCTCATCCTGCACACACAATACAGACCTCTTACACAAACATCACAGACAGACAGGTAACCATAGAACATCTCACTTCATTATCAGAAATGCTCCAACCTCTTACACAAACATCACAGACAGACAGGTAACCATAGAACATCTCACTTCATTATCAGAAATGCTCCAACCTCTTACACAAACATCACAGACAGACAGGTAACCATAGAACATCTCACTTCATTATCAGAAATGCTCCAACCTCTTACAAAAGCAGACCTGCCTACCCCTGAAATGTACCATGTGTAGTTTTGGGTGTGAAAATAAGGCAAATGTGTAGTTTGGCAGGTGAATGTGTAGTATTTCAATTCGATCAACCCAAACTGCAAAACAGAACAGTTACTTATACCGTACTAAAACAAACACTCAACACTCCAAACAAAACTATTACAATGTGAACAATACTCCTCATACAAATGCAAACAAAGCATTAAGTTTATTTGTTAAGAAAACATTTAATAACTAGTTTGGAACATTTGTTAAACAAGAAGAGCAAAGCCCATACGACTCACATGCTTGACCTTGACTAAACCTACCAATGACATCATACACTAAGAACTGCTTTACACATTTTTCCTACCAAAATACATGTGACCTTGACCCAAGGTCAAGGTCATCCAAGGTCATGCAACACAAAGCTGTTAATTCAAGACATAGGAAGTACAATGGTGCTTATTGGCTCTTTCTACCATGAGATATGGTCACTTTTAGTGGTTCACTACCTTATTTTGGTCACATTTCATAAGGGTCAAAGTGACCTTGACCTTGATCATATGTGACCAAATGTGTCTCATGATGAAAGCATAACATGTGCCCCACATAATTTTTAAGTTTGACCAAAATCGTAGTTTACTACGCTCAATGTGTAGTGTAGGCAGGTCTGCAAAAGCATTACGCACAAACAGTTAACCCATGGTCCCCTGTGTCATGGAAAGTAAGTACATTAATTTCAAACTTGAAAAAATCGTAGCAACCTAACTATTCAAAATTATAAATGCTCAAACTCTGCAGGAAGCCAGTAGAAATGGAAACAGCTATGCGTCATAGGTAACATTGTGTACAGCAGGTGTTTAAGGGATCTGCATATGGAAGCTCGAGCAGGCGGTATTTGCCTCTTTGGGTGGGAAAGGGTTAATACGTCTGACATCATTATCAGTAATGCTCCACTCTCAACAACTATGTAACCTGAATTGATCTTAAATGACAGATGTAATTTGGGAGAACAAAGAAAACACAGCCTGCAAAGAATACTCAAAAACAATTTACTAACACAGCTGCACACAAACAAACAAACAAGTCGCGTAAGGCGAAAATACAATATTTAGTCAAGTAGCTGTCGAACTCACAGAATGAAACTGAACGCAATGCAACGCAGCAAGACCGTATACTCGTAGTCCACCGCTCACGGCATAGGCAGTGAAATTGACAAGAAGAGCGGCGTAGTAGTTGCGCTAAGAAGGATAGCACGCTTTTCTGTACCTCTCTTTGTTTTAACTTTGTGAGCGTGTTTTTAATCCAAACATATCATATCTATATGTTTTTGGAATCAGGAAGCGACAAGGAATAAGATGAAAGTGTTTTTAAATTGATTTCGACAATTTAATTTTGATAATAATTTTTATATATTTAATTTTCAGAGCTTGTTTTTAATCCGAATATAACATATTTATATGTTTTTTGAATCAGCAAATGATGGAGAATAAGATAAACGTAAATTTGGATCGTTTTATAAATTTTTATTTTTTTTTTACAATTTTCAGATTTTTAATGACCAAAGTCATTAATTAATTTTTAAGCCACCAAGCTGAAATGCAATACCGAAGTCCGGGCTTCGTCGAAGATTACTTGACCAAAATTTCAACCAATTTGGTTGAAAAATTAGGGCGTGACAGTGCCGCCTCAACTTTCACGAAAAGCCGGATATGACGTCATCAAAGACATTTATCAAAAAAATGAAAAAAACGTTCGGGGATTTCATACCCAGGAACTCTCATGTCAAATTTCATAAAGATCGGTCCAGTAGTTTAGTCTGAATCGCTCTACACACACACACACACACACACACGCACAGACAGACAGACACACATACACCACGACCCTCGTTTCGATTCCCCCTCGATGTTAAAATATTTAGTCAAAACTTGACTAAATATAAAAAGACACAAAAGTGAAAGCCTTAAAACATATTCCATCTCATCCATGAAAGCTAGCTGACTTCAATGTGGTTTACAACAATGACACAGAGAGAACGCAGGACTCGACTGATAAAACTGAATAATGGATGACAACACACCGACACACAGAAGAATACAAAGGTATAGCAAAGCAGCACTCACAAAGATCATGAGCCTGACGAACTGTGTGTAGGTCCTCTCTCCCCCCTTACGCGTGATGATGTCCCACTTCTCAGGTGTGCAGACGATGATCTGCGTCTCGTTCACCTGTTCACGCGTCAGCTGGTGGTCACCTGTCAACTCAGCCACCTTGATGCCGTACGAGTTAAGGCGCTGTTCAACAAATAACAACAGTCACACACTGAATATTGCACTCCAGGTTTTGTTTAATTCAGGACATTTGTTAACATGCGTATATTGCTACAACTACTGTGGGTGGTACATACAACACAAGCACCCAACCTGAACGAAGCCAAACTGGACCCTGCCCTTGTCTTATGTTCCTCACAGCTGTTCCTTGCTTGAGTTTTAGCTGGGGAAGCAGCGGGTTAAAAATAGCCAGGGCAGAGGGAATCATTTGGCTACCAACAGCTGCAGCCAGCACACTGATAACCTCGCTTGCTTGTTATACCCAAATACTTCTATGCTATACCAGGAGATGGGATTTATCAGTGGCTGGCACTAAGTGAGCCTGCAGCTGCTGTGTTATCTCTGCTGTGGGGGAAGGTTGGGTGCTAAAAATAGCTCAGACTGCCTGCAGCTAAAGAGGCAAAATGAAGCCCTGGGAATAGCTGTGTCCTCCTTTCTTCATTTCCCTTTGAAAACATTACAAAAACAGAAGCCTTCAAAATGTGATGCCAACTCTTTTTCTGTAAAGACTTCAGACCCGTGTGCAGAGCTGAGACACATCCACAATACAAGCAAGTGATGTTTGCTGCTGTGGTACTGAGAATGACAGGCCAGCAAAAAAAACCATGCATTCTGTTCTCATGACACTGACGCACACTTGCACAACTGCAAATATACTGAAAGCTGAAACCTGAACGCTGAAAGCAAATCTGCTATAAATAAATGACAAACATATCCCACCATAAACTCATCCATACAGAGACTGACACACACTCACCAGACTGAAGTTGCCGACCATCTCCTGTACCAGAGATCTCATAGGAGCGACGTAGATGATCTTAAAGTCGTCTGTATTGATGGTGCCATCACTGTTGACATGTTTGCCAATCTCGTGCAGGATACACAGTAGGGCCACGTTGGTTTTACCAGCTCCCTGTTACAAACACATCACCATTATTATAACAAACGCTAAATCACTGAGCTAAAATGTTATGTCACAGCAACCTGCCTAACCACATGTACTACAGCCATGACGTATAGAATGTAGTCTAGCCCTAACAACTTTTAGAAACTCGTGAGTTCAAAGCAGTAAACTCTTTCTCTTTTTTAAGTTAACTTTGTCTCATTCCTCTTCCCAGGGCCACTTTTCCCCTCAAACACACAAACCGAGAGAAATGTTATTTTTGTCTGATCATAACAGCAAAACATCTACTCAAGACCTTCAAAAAGTCCCAAAGAAATTTTCTGAATAGAAAGTTTTTTGGGGGGAAACTGGTCTTGAAAAAGATGGGATCTTAAAACAGAGGAGGTCCAAAACTAAAATGTTGACTGTGTTTTGAAAACAAGAGTAACAGTCAATGTCAAATATAAACAGTTCATTCCAACTTACAGTAGGAGCACACAGCAGAAGGTTTTGGTCACTCTCCATGGCAGCCTTGAACAGTCGACTCTGGATCCGGTTGAGACTCTTGAAGCTGTCAAAGGCCGGCTGTGCGT
Source organism: Littorina saxatilis (assembly GCF_037325665.1). Classification (NCBI taxonomy): domain Eukaryota; kingdom Metazoa; phylum Mollusca; class Gastropoda; order Littorinimorpha; family Littorinidae; genus Littorina; species Littorina saxatilis. Next base: position 50,703,471 of record NC_090256.1, on the reverse strand, counting down.
ACTTGGGAAGTCTGTCTATGGGTACGAGTGACTGTAAGCATAAAACAGGAGTAAGATTTTTTGAGATTGTAATGGAAGAAATCAAATGTCCATATCGATATATCTGCACAATATGTATGTACAGCAGACTTCCACTAACTCGCGGTCCACTAAATCGCGAATTCGGCTATATCGCGGAGACCTCTTGGACCCCGAAAAAAACAGGACCGACCTTTTAAAAAAAAAATTTTTTTTTTAATATTTGTTTTTTAACAAAATTAGTCACGTAAAAGCCAAAAAATAGTACTAATCATAAAAAATGTTTCTATCATAACCACGCTATCTCTCTCTGGGTCCGATGGCCTTTCATCATGCAGTAAATTGTCATTTCATCTTATCAGTCTCTCTCTCTTTATCTCCCTCAGTCTCTCCAAATAGTGTTCTACGTGTGTGTGTGTTTTCAGGTTGTGTACATTACGGGTTGATCGAGACCTGCGAACAAAAGAAAAACAAACCTTTCACGCGCACGTGCCCCACTCAGTCAAGAACTTTCATGCCACGATTGGTATCGTCAAATTGGCCACGTGCCTATAGAGGTTAAGTGTCTGACCAGTCAGTATGGCCAGTCAGGCGTGCAGTTGAACACTCGAGTCCAGCTAATTGCGATCTCTGCTAGACGGTCCGGGTGGCCACAGGCGCCAATCAAGTGCTTAAACTGCGCTTCAGTCTTCTGCAATCTAGTCAGGCATGCAATTTAACACTCGAGTCCCGCTAATCGCGATCTCAGCTAGACGCCCCGGATTTTCTACAGGCGCCATGAAGTGCTTCAGCTTCTTGCGTTATAGCAGGTGGCAGAAAAAGCAAACAATCAAAGAAGAAATCTACATGCTTTCTGCCAAAGACAAAACGCGTGTCAACTCAGACTCACACAAAGCAAAACAAAACAAAAAAAGCTTATCCATGTAACTGACACATCTAAAAACGTAAACCAATGATTTTGATCCACCAATCATTCTGATCTAACAAATAGTATGTTTCCCCTCTCCGTTGTCTGATTAACTAGTAAGTTTGTGACGACGTATGAGTCGGAGAAAAAAGAAAAGAAATCGTCATCTGCTGATAACAGAAAACGTGTCATCGCAGTTAATCTTTTGAGAACTTAGTTGCCAACAGAAGCGTCACACTTGCGAGAAACGCAGTAACACATACACATGAACATTGTAGCACAACCACATGCCAGGCGCGCATGCGCACGTGCACACACACACGCACGCACATACACACACACACACACGTGCACTCACACGGCAAACGCACACATGCCAACATGACGCTCACAGGCTTTTTGTGACCAACAAGGGAAATAACTGCGTTTTTTTCTGACTCAGAAGAGAACGCGGTTTCTTCCCTTTAATTGGACCCCAAACGGCATCGCGAATCGGATATATCGCGATCAAAAATCTTTGGACCCCAAAGACCGCGAGTTAGTGGAAGTCTGCTGTATTTGCAAATGAACAGACAGCAGAGACTTCTTCTTCCGCGTTCGATAGTGGTAGTCTCTATAAAATATCACATTCTGACTCCCGATTTGTAAATGCAAAAACTTTAAAAATTAATATAAAATCTATAAAGCTCTGCAAACATTATATTTTCAGTCCTTATTCATAATTTAACACTGCTCAAGATCGCGGAGCTCTTCTAGACAGCAGAAATAGTTTATTGGTGAGAAACAGCCCTTTAGCAGCTTTCCAACTGTGCACAAAATGCGTGGCTTATTCTCACAAGGAGACAGTCTTTTTTAAATTTCTTTTTTAGGAATATGTAAGAGAGTGACTAACCTCATGGTCGTCAAAAGGTTTGGGTTTCAGCGCAGGAACATGAACCTCCTCATACCCTGAAAAACACAACTTGATGTGAATAAAATATGACATGTCTTTAACTGCAAAGATCGCATTCAATTTATTGTTCGCAACATCCAATAAACATTTACGCAGTGTTTGCAAAATTCAATAAACATTTATGCAGAATCACTCACACACACACACACACACACACACACACACACACACACACACACACACACACACACACACAAACACACACACAAACACACACAGATTCAATTTCTGAAGTGTATGACCAGTTACAACAGGAATCTTGAACACAGACAAGATAGCTAACTGCAAGCTGGCCAGTGTTGATGTATCTCTCGTTATTGTCCCAGCACAACATGCGTCGTCAGAGCCAGGGGTAAGCAGAGAGACAACACAACATATAATCTACAGTGGTACCTATGATAAAAGGACACCCTACACTCCCACTCAATCACGTCAACTAGTCACGATGAATGCTTCCTTACCTTTGCGCTGTTTACGGAAAGAACCGTCGGGCAGCTGGCAACGCTTGTTGGCCATGAAGTGTGACCCCTGGCTGAAGGTCAAATCATCAAGGTCAAGCATCTGTACTGGTCCCACCTCCTGTGAACAGTTGTTGAGAAACACAGTTTTGCTTACAGCAAGTAGACAAGACTGAAACAGTCACTCCAAATTATACTGACATTTTTGGACAGCAAAATGCTACCATGAAATATACAGTTAACTAAAATATCAGCAATGATTATTATGAAGATTGATATACAGGAAGTCCATTTTGATGAGAAGTACCATTCACATGTAGCATCTGGAACTATTACCAGTCCAAAAAACAACAACACTGTTTTTGCTAGGATCAAGAAGCACTCCAAACAGCTAGCTTGCTCTCTTGGCTCACTGGCAGCTAGCTGTTCTCTAGGCTGTATACACAGACATAGACCTGTTGGTGTTTTAGCTTCAAATCAGTGTGTGTGATGTTTCTAATCTATTCTTCTCACAGACCCCCCCCCCAACTCCTTATTAAGGCATCAATCAATTCATTACTTAAAGCCTCACTCCACCTCAAACGAGGTTTACAGAACGATGGAATCTTTCATGAAATAAGCAAATCTGACCTTATGGAACAGCAGCACACTTGCACTAGCATTTAACATAATTAAATGACACAGTTTGTTTGAATGGCTACACACCACACACCGGTTCTCGAGGTTTATTCAACCCCTGAGCGATGGTGGACCCGTGTGACTCACTTTTCCTATTTCTTTCGAATACATCACCTCAATTTAACTAATAGGAGTTACCTTACTTACGAGTGCTAGACTGAGAAGCGTCCTATGTTACCAGTACTAGACTGTAAACAAGGTCGCTAACTCTAGATTTCCGTCGGTATACCATTTAGGGGAGTAGTCTCCCTTTGTCGGTAGTACCTCTCTGCGCATGTGCCAATGCCCATAATCCCCAGTTTCAATTTCTTGCTACGGGGAGCTAGACGTGTATTTAGACCTTTCCCGTCTAAGAAGACTTCCTTCACAGGAACTACAACATTCACCTTCAATCACGGTTTGGGCTTTCCTTTTTAAGGGCGATTACTACGCCCGTATACATTCAATGATTCATCACGTTGAACAACGTAACGAACCGTGAAAATGAAAGTGAAACGGCTTAAAAATGTAACAAAGTTACTTGGTCATAAGTAGAAGGTACTTCAATCATCAATGATACCTTGTTGACACACAGAGCCTAACAGGCTCCGTTACTTGTCTTTTTTTAACTAGTGAACATGCAATTGAACGACAACTATTCTTTACTCAGTCGTTACGAATGTCGAACAGATATTTACAGCGGTTGGACCGGTTTCATTGGCGCAATAGAACTCCGCGAACGATAACTTACCTTGCCGCTTTCAATGGAAAGCAACGGCAGGTCACCCTACACATCAATGTAGGAATACGAACAAGACCTTCAACTTCGAAATTACCCGGAAGTTTTTTGCGTTTTAACAGCTTTTTATCGACTACAGCGAGGTTTACCATGCGCGTTATCCCGACCGGAAGCGCATTTCTGATCCGAATTTTTAGGCGTACAAAGTACCGAGCGCCCGCGAAGGTTACATACGGCGTATGAATACTTCTGTCATTACAAACTGCGATGACTCTTGCGGGCAGCGTAGATACGGAACGCAGTACGCTTGAACGCTGATTGAACTGAAGGCACAGAGCGCCCGCGAATGTTACATATGGCGTATGAATACTTCGGTCATTACAAACTGCGATGACTTTTGCGGGCAGCGTAGATACGGACCGCAGTACGCTTGAACGCTGATAGAACTGAAAGCGGGTTGTATCGAAGAATAACAACAACAAACCTCGCCCGCTTGGAAAGAAAACCAAACACTGAGATTGAGATATGCGCCTCCGGGAATATTACGGAGGGAACTTCCTTTACTCTCAGAGAAAGGCAAGTAATTCTCTCTCCTATGTTTCTGGGAAACGATGTTTTCTGCGGTTGGCAGATTATGGTTTTGGTATTTTTATCAGATGATCATGGTGGACTCACAGAGACCACGTGGTGGTACTTCTTCAAATTGGATAAAGAATACTTTCCTTGCCAACTTAACTTGATTAACTTGTAAACTTGTATGCGTGCATACATACACATTATATATATATAAATATATAATAAAAATTAAAAAAAATAATAAAAAAAAAAAAATTAAAAAAAAATTAATTTTTTAAATTGACAAGGAAGAATTAAAGTGTATGCAAACACAGATGGGACATCTTTATTGGGATATAATCCTTTTTTCTTGGCAAAGGGTATCAAAGAAGTCAGTTGATGTTACAAATTCCATTTTCATGGAGTGTTTAAATCAGCTATCTGAGTGGTAAAAGATTTAACTTATGGATAAACTCAAGTGTTTACACTTTGAGATTTACACTCAGCTAAAATCTGTTGATACCACAGTGCCAGGAGACAGCTCTTCAAATTCAATTAGAACAGGCACACATATATACTTATGTTCTGTTCCAGTGCACAATTGATGTACATTACACTTGAATGACATGTTATGAATAATATACAGTTGAAACCATGCCTTAGGGGCATGAATAAACTTGGTTGTTAACACATGAGTATTACACTCAGCTGAGTTTTCACAGCATGCAAGATCGAGCAAGGCTCTGAATAATACTCACAGGGGAGCTTCCTATAATGTTGTCATGCCTCTACTTATTCCTGGTTCGTAGGCAAAACCTAAGCCTTTGACCTTTAACAAGGCCACATCTCTACTGTTGTCACCTAATCCTACGACTAGGTTCTCAGAAGTAGACAACAGGACCTAACAATAAGAGGCCGCCCTTAAACAACACTGGCTCTAGTCAGGTTTATACAAGGGATACAATGTTTATCATTTCATATTATGGAAAATATAACATATTTGCTAAACGGATGTTGTTACAACACACAATTAACTATGCCTCCTAGACAGAGCGGCTACTCTCATGAGAAAGGTACTGGATAAACTCTTGGCACATCCATGCCGTTATCAGTACGAGGGGGAATTAAGTCATATTGACATGTATTTATATATACGTAGACATTACCAAACAGACAATGTCGGGCGCTCTGGGGGAATACCTCCAGTAAGCACAGGAAGAGACAGGCTTCCTTTTCGCCCTGATAACTCCCAGGATCGTTGCGACAGCTTATGACAGACCCTCCAGCTGTCAGGCAAGACGTCCACTGGGCATAACATGAGTAGAATCTCCCTGAGGTAGCCACAGCCTCGTCTGCAACCTCTCCCTTGAGGTGACCCCGAAACACGGCTGTTGACAGGACTGGGCCCCTCCCACCACTATCTTTGCCAGGGTTCCCCATCATGATGGTGGCTTCATGCATTTTGACTACCAGTATTCAGTGCTGCAAACTGCCTGTAGCGATGCTTCAGCACCGGAAGGACAGCTCCCGCCCCCCCTTTGCCTGTCTACCACCTCCTGACGGACTGAGGAAGACCTAATGTTTAACGCTCTTGGAACTAGACCAACACTTCACGCCTGACCATATTCAGCAGTGCCCGGCTACACAGAAGTCTGGGAGTGTGAGGAGAAGGCCTAGAGCCTCCTAGTTATCTTCATCACCTGGAATGGAGAGCTAATGGTTAGAGGCTACAACCTTCACACCGGGGAGCCGCCCTACCAGTAACAAGATGGCACCTGCAATCTGCATACAGATCACTAGTCAAACAGCGGTGGACAACTGAACAGGGTATAGTAGTCACATCAGTTTCCATGCATACTGCAAGCTCTTGAGGTCTCTAGATGTCTCCTTCGGATACACAGCTACAAGACAGACACACTGTGTACCAAGATAAGAGAAATCAAAGTGTCTCAAGACATTTGCCTGAGGAAACGACTCTGAAGATCACTCACACTTGGAGTGGAGCTTGTTCAACAGGGTAACAGGCCCAAGAATCTTGCCATACAAGCGTTGGGCAACACGGGTGAGCATGTTCAGGCTACATCACAAGGCGGGGAGCTGTTGGAGATAACGCAGAGACGGGGGAAGAAGTGCTCTGAGATCGTCAAGTACAGAATGCTTTCATGACCTGTGGACGGACTCAGCGTAACAACTTGTAAGAGTTGCCCCTTCTTCCTGAATGTCATCTGACACCTGCATCAGCCAGGGGATGATGATAGAAATGTCAGATTGTACAGTCGACACTCAACAGAGGATGTCCGACACCTAGAGAAGGGATGGGCCGTTTAAGATCACTGGGCAGGTGCCCCTGAGATGATCAGCAGCTTTTGGAAGACAACCTACCCCAGGGTCAGGCAGTCCTTAGGCTACAAAACCTCATGGTTATCATCCTTGGACCAAGTCAAGATCCGCCCTGATATGGCGCTTCGTGGTCGGCTGGGCGTTAAGCAAACAAACAAACCAAGTCAAGGCAAAACCCTTCAACAGGGACAGCACTCAACCTACGTCATGCTTCAGAGACGGACAGACTTGACTAAAGAGGGAATGTCTCCCGAGGTGACTCCGCCCGTTTTTCCATGGACTTTCCAGGAAGGACACTGAGAGATAGTCTGAGGTCTGGCCAGCCATCCGCACTATGAGATCCATGGGCCAGATTTCATAGATCAAGGAGGACCTCTCAGCCCATGCGGATTGATTAGTGCTGCCAGACATCTTGGACTGGGTAAACCATACGTCCCTCCATCATTGAGTCAAATTTTCCTGGAACAAGAAGAGCTTCCTCTACCTTTAGGGGTATTGGGTACGGCCACAGACACACTTGGATTTGGGAAGGCTCAGCCACCCCTTCCAACCGAACCTTGAATTGGACAAGCTTCGTTTGCCTCTTACAACTGGCGCTCTAAGATCCCTGGACCACAGAGATAAGACCTAGAGGTATTCCTCCCCCGAAAGGCATAATGAGTGCGGCAATACCTTTGACAGTGGGTGAATGTGTCCATCCCATCCATATGTAGACTCTCAGATGCCTGGACTCAAAAGCTAAAGGAGCTGGAGGAAAGAGACACAGTGAGATCCTAGCAGGAGCTAGGAATACCACACAAGGCTATCTCCCTCGCTCCCAGTCTACGGTGACACAAGGTTATTGGGTGAGTATAAGTTGTGTCACTCTAAGAGCTTGAGGTAGAGACACAGTGAGATCCTAGCTGGAGCCAGGAATACCACACCAGCCTTTTCTCCCTCGCTCGAAGAGCCTGAGGTAGAGACACAGTGAGATCCTAGCTGGAGCCAGGAATACCACACCAGCCTATCTCACTCACTCCCAGTCTACGGCTACGCGTCGTTTTTGGGCGAGAAACGTGGCAACTCGGGTGCTGACTAAGACCTTTGTCAAGTCAGAACTATGCATCAGACCAAGAGAGTACACCTCCTGCCTCAGGCAGGGGCCTGAAAACAACTCTGCATAGTCACCCTAGAGCTCAGCTCCACAAACAGCTGAAGTGCCCCAGAGCTCACAAAGCTATGCTGGTCAGACAATGCAACACTTGCCGCCCGCAGCCACGCCTACTGATAATCCAGATATGGACTTGGGTGATCTAGGCAGAAGTACTACTGAGATCACAACATAAGACATCTTGGTGAGTTCAACTACCAGGGGGCAGAACTTTGCATCAGCCCAAGATAGTGCACCTTCGGCCATAGGCCGGAGAACATCACTGCATAGTCATCTAAGAACTTGTGAGCACTACAGAAATCTGGAGTGTCCCAGAACCCACAAAACCTATGCTGGGCAGACAACCCAGCAGATGCCACCTACAACCATGTTTACAGAAAACCTAGATCAAGGACCTGGCTGATCAAGCCAGTAAACGGTCCTGCTGAAATCACAAATGGGACCTCTCAGTGAGTTGCATGCCAGGCATGGCACCCTCTTGAGTAAGACAAGAGCGGTCATTCAGCCAATAAGGGCTCAGAGATGCCCATGGTCACTGGGGACCCCCTCACGCTATAAGTGTGGAATTTCAAAGTAAGAATCAGGTTTTCCCCTTGGGTAAAGGCAATACAGCTGGCTGTCTTTCACTGGCTATTCTAGGACAAATGGTACCTATAACCATTAAGGGTAGGCTTATAGCCCCCACATGCGTTGAGACAGGCACAGGAAAGGTGCAGACAGTGACCGTACTGCTGAGCGCACTTGCGCTTACTTCCTGTCACGCAGGAGGAACAGCTAAGTCAGCCTGAATTTACACTGGTATCTGTGCCTACCATCCTCATTAGAGAGGTAAATTCAGAGAGGATATATATATTCATTCATGCGACTGGCACAATTGTTTGCCATGGAAAGTGGTGCCTCAGACCAGAATTCTACAGGATCTCTGGAAACTCTGTCAATCTCCCTTAAATGGAGGATCAGTCGCAGAGACGCACCTTGGTGATAAGTTCAAGGTATTAGAGGAATTGTTATCTCTGACCATTCCTCATCTTTTAGGTCGTTTACCTGATCCGCCTGCAGAACTTTACGTTGCTGGGGAGTTGGGTCGCTCAAGGCGCATAATGGCAAGTCATAACCATAACCCAACATTGATAAAGACAAGTGATCAGAGGAATAGTAACGACCATCGAGTAGAAACCAGCTCTACATTGACAGGTGGGACTTTCTTTCGATTGTCCCTTTCTGGAGCAAGTTGACACAGTGGCAACAATGCAACTTGCCACTCGCCCGACTCAGGATTTCTTGCTTCTCAGTCCGATGATCTATCCTTTTCTTCCCCCGATTTTACAGGGGGGATTCCGGACAAATGGGCTGAGTCGGGTGAGGTGACACTAGATTACCGATCGAAAGTCAACCCTCCAGCCTGTTATCTATTCTCCTATTAGTTAAATTGAGGTGATGTATTCGAAAGAAATATGTATTTTTTACAAGTAAAATGACTATTTCTAAGAATACTCACCTCAATTTAACCAGAGACCCTCCCGCCAACCCCGCTATTGACTTAATAGCTTCGAATTGAAACTGGGGATTATGGGCATTGGCACATGCGCAGAGAGGTACTACCGACAAAGGGAGACTACTCCCCTAAATGGTATACCGACGGAAATCTAGAGTTAGCGACCTTGTTTACAGTCTAGTACTGGTAACATAGGACGCTTCTCAGTCTAGCACTCGTAAGTAAGGTAACTCCTATTAGTTAAATTGAGGTGAGTATTCTTAGAAATAGTCATTTTACTTGTAAAAAATACATTTTTCACATATTTGATGAATTAAGTCATCAGTTTGTGGTTTCAATGCGACTCGCTGTATCTGCAATAGCATGTTATTGTGTACCTCTGAATCTAAAATGCAACAAACGACTGCGTGTGGCATGAACTGAGCGGTGCCGGTTGACTATTCAAAGAAACTGGAGACATGCAGAAAATTCGTCTGTTTGGGCAAACACGACCTTGCATGACACGCTTCCGGGCTGCCTTTTTTCAAACTTTCAAAACTTTGAATTGTACTGATCTTGTCTTGATGAAAAAAAGCTTTCTTTTATGATTTAAGAATGTTTGTCTCACATGCTGTCAATTTATTATTTAGATTTTATAAGTTAGTTCTAGCGCCAAAATGAGATTTCCAATTTGTTTTAAAATAAAACCGGCTGGTAACGCAAAAATAAATTCTTTGAAAAATGCTTGCTCTTTATAGGGGGTACCTAGGATGTTCTCTAGCAAACGAAAGGGCGTTTGTACTGTGTGTAAAAAAGCCTGACAGTGTCTGTGGCCAGGAACTAACGGTTTACAGGAAGCAGAGTGGGCCTTTAATCTCTGATATTTATGTACCGACTTGATCCATCTTGAATGATGTACTTCACAAGCCTGTTTGACAACTGGGTGACTTCTCAGTTAAATCTATGTGCATGTAGAATAAATACTTGCAAGTATACATACACATGCAAAAGTGTGCGTCTATATAATATTGGCACTCTGACAATGAAGTACGCCATACCACATGCTCATCCACATCCATGGACTCGAGATTTGCAGCCACGCGCGACTGTCTGGCTTGCTGACGTCGCGCACGCTCCTCCGAGACTAGGTCGTCTGAGTCGGTTTCCTGCAGGTTGCGCAGAATGCGTGTCAGTTCCACGTCACCCTCCATCTGTTCCTCGATCTTGCTGCGCTCGCTAGACGTCTGGGCCGAGGCCAGCAGTGTGCAGTACAGGACTGGTACAGAAAACATACGTACATGCATGTCAATCACGGAATGCATCATGCATTGGACACACTAAGATGACAGGCAAGTTAGAGAAGTGGGAAGAACAGTGGGGATTGATTTTGGTTTTTAATGTCCCTTCAACTTATTTGGCTATGTTTCCCCTGTGTGTCTCATTGAAAGTTGGGGTAACACCCGGGAACATGCCCCTAATGGTTTCACAGTCAGGGCGTAAAACAACATTATCATATGGCTATGTGGAATCGCATAAGAAGAATAGAAACAGCTAAAAATAAGTCTCGATCCCTCTGACCATCAAATTAATCAAACATCTTCCTTTGTCCTTAAAACATATGTTACTGTTTATGAATATTTACTGACAATGGAAAGGAGTAAAAAAAATGACAGTCTGTGTGATGATCAGGACTAAAACGAGTACTTCACAAATGCTGCCAAAGCCATGCCAAGAGATGTGCCCTAAAGAATCTGAGGCAAGAGTCGGTCAGACAAAAGAAGCAAGAGGTACTAAGAAGGTCAGAGGAAAAAGGTAACCAGAAAGAATGAGACAAGCAGTCAAAAAGTAGTCAGAGAGATGCAGAAGGTCAGAGACAACAGGAGCACAGTATTTCAGATAAAGACGTATATATATATAAAAGGGAGAAGAGCAACTCACTCATCTGTCTGTACTGACGGAGCACCTTGATGAACTCAAACTGCGTCACTCCCAGCAGCATCACCAGTTTGTTCTCACACTCACGGTCGTCACCTGCTGTCTGTCAAACACACACAGCACCAACATCATATTATACTGCACAAAACCACTGGCATGGTTTCATGGTTTTGGGACGGATTCTTTTTATTAGCTTTTGGCCTGCAGGTCAACTAACTTCCAAACACTTAATAAGCAAAGAAGACAATATCTTGAACAATAATAAACATATACAAGGACCACCATGATCATATCCTGTCCATTTGTTCATCACTGCAATGTTTTTTTGATCGATTCCCCCGCTCCCTTCTTTAACTTTCTACAAGTACAGCTAATTACAACAGATCAAAATATAAGGGAACCTCACATACCTGCTACATTGCTCAACATGCTTATAAAAGCCAACAACTCACAAATCCAACCATAACAGAAGAATGTAGTTTGGCATTAGCACACACACAAAATTACTGTCTTTTGTTCAGAGCTTTGCGTGCTATGCCGTCTGTCACCCTGCCAAGTGGGCATCATGACATAATCTTCAAGGGTGTGCGTGCTAGATGTCTGTATGTGTATATTGTATAAGTCCCTACACATGTGCTGAAAACTCTGGATCTTAAACGAGCGCACCAATCCCTGCGATTGCATGTGCACATGATAGCAGTAAAAATCTGTCTGCTCAGAGTCGGGACCAAACACTGACTCTGGGAAACACAGAAAATCTCTGTTGTATTTGTAACCATGTCGATAACAAAGTCAGTGCGCTACCGACTAAGCTACAGACCCGCGCTAGCTGTACATTTAAAACGCATCACTGACCTTGAGAATGTCCAGCACTTCCTGGGCCTTGGTCTGAGCGGTGGTGGGGTCGTCAGGATAGAACTTGCTCAGTTTGCGCTGGATCCAGAAAGCGTCAATGTCGCGAGGGTGTAAGCCAGCCTCTGATTTGCGTCTCTCTTCTGAAATCTGAAAGACAAAAAAAAAAAAAAGATGAGTTTGTTTAAAAACTGAACAGTAGCAGCCACAGCATATATGTATTAACAAAGTAGCAGCCGCAGCACATGTATTTACGGTCTATGTCAGTTAAAACACTGGCTGACAAAAAAGAATGCGTGGTAAAGAAAGGCTCATACAACAGGCAAACAGAAAACCCTGTGGGTATGTTTGAGTCTTTCAATCTCAACTGATCCAAGCCAGGGGCTAGTTCATCAATATACACACAGTTATATGTACAGATGAAGTCACTATAGCCGTCCTTCTTTACGAAAGGAAAGTTGTTTGAAAAAGAGAAACTGACGTTGGCGTGCAGAGTGGCATCGATGTTGGCTTCCTCTCCTTCATTTTCCTCATCCTCCTCATCCTCCTGCACCTCTCCGTACACGTCTCCTGCATCCTGGGGTCACAAGAATAAACGACAAAGGTCATATTTATCACAGCCTCCACAGTCATTATGTACTTCTCCTCTATCTTTCTTTCTCTCTCTCACACACGCGTGCACACACACACACTATCACATTTTGCTTTCAAAGAAACACAAGAAGTGCATTATTCCCCAAATCTCTAATATTCTCCCTAACCTTGTTTTTCTACAGATACTCTAACTTGAAGACAAAAACTGTCAAAATACTCAAAAGCTTGTATTGGCACAAGTAAGCAACCTAATTTTCTGTGCATAAGTAGACAAATAACAAGGAACTTAGCTTGTTAATTTCCTTTTTGTATCAAACAACCAACAAAAGCTTAAAACTCACATCGTCATCCGATTCCTCAAACTGGACGTTGACTCCATAAGTTTCATCAATGTTGTCCGCTGCAACACAAAAAGTTCAAATAAAAATGTGATCTGAATGCATTAACATTTTTTACAAAAACAAACCAAGTCACAATGTAAACCCATAATTGAAGAATGAAGGGATGCACAAAATCTTGCATAATTCGGACTTGAAAGTCTCCACATGTGATAACACACAAAGTGAACAAAAGAATCATCGAGTAAGAAATAGACGATGTTTAGAAATAAGTCTGGCAGGTTTTTATAGGTAGTGAAAGAGTGAATACTCTTGCTTTTAGTGAACCAAACTTTCCCACAAGACACTACAGGCCACTCACTAGCCAGGGGTGTGTCTGAAACACGTGGACAAGGAGTATGTGTAGAAAGTTTGCCTCACTAAAAGCAAGAGTTCCACTCTTTCACAGCCCATACAAACCTGACAGTTTTTTTCCAAAGTTGGTCTATTCGGTCAGCAATTCACCAGTAACGGAAGATCAAGAAGACTAATGTAACACAACCCAAGCTGTCTCCTACCTGTGGGTGCTCTGTCCTCCTGTCCCCAGTCGGAGATTTTGCGCCCCAGGTTGACCAGCAAAGCAAAGCGCTCGTCAGGGGTGGGTCCCAGCATGCTCTCCACGTCTTTCTTCTTCTCCTTCTCCTTCATGCGGTCGTTCTTCAGCACCGCAAGGATCTCGTCTGCAGCGCCGCACAAAATGTCACGGGGCTGGAAAGACATTCACTGAATAACATACTTCTACAAAAAGAGAGAATGCAATTTATTTTTTTTATTTACAAGTAAAATGAGTATTTCTAAGAATACTCACCTCAATTTACCTATAGGAGTTACCATACTTTCGTGTGCTAGACTGCTTGAGTGCTTCTCAGTCTCGCACTCGTAAGTAAGTTAACTCCTATTAATTAAATTGAGGTGATGTATTCGAAAGAAATATGTCTGTGTGGGTCTCTGACTTTGACTCTTCCAGTAAACTCCACAATTTTTCTTCTTCAATTCAGTGAAGTTTAAAAGAGGTATACAAAGGTCATGCGGATGAATTTCTAGTAAACCAGTCTTGATCCCTGTTTACGCACACCACCTGGCCACCAGTTATCTTCTATTCCTTTATCATACAGTTATCGTTTCCTTCTTTGCTCACTGCTAAGAAACAACATCAACCTCACCCATCAGGCTAACAGCAACAGCCACAGGTTTTTGGTCACTCAGGGCTACCCAGATTAAACTGATTCAGACCTCACTCACATAGTCTGTGGCTTCATCAGGGCTGACTTTGAGTGACTTGCATAGGTTCACGCAATCCAGTACGGACTTAGCGCAGTGATGCGACAAAAATGCACATGGCACCTGTAAAATGCACGCTTTTACCTAAATTTTGCAATGAGGGCAACCTATTCTCGTAGTTCTCCATTTGTGAAGATGATTTCAATCTGATCCAGCGAAGAAAAATTGAGAGACTACAGTGGAACCCCCCTATCTAAGACTCCCTTCCTTTTAACACCTCTCGTCAGACGTTCTGTTCATAACTTCGGTAAAATACCCACCATTTTAAGACTCCTTCCTTTTCAAGACACAATTTTCTCTGATTTTTGGAGGTCTTAAAAGGGGGGTTTCACTGTATTGGATGCCATTACCTGGTCTCCCAGTGCTGCCTGGATGTAACTGAGCAGGACTTCGTAGGTCTGACGCGTCTCCACCGTCTTGGGGCGGTAGAGAATGCCGACCATCTCGTCAATACCACTGGTCAGAAGCGTTGCTCCCTTCATCTTTACCATTTCGTGCTGCGCCTCGTCGCGCTTACGACGCCTGAAGACACAACACTCTCATGTTACAGGAGAAAATTACACACATCAGCTCTCTTACTCTTAGTTTTTTTAAACGTTCTCGCTGCTCACAGAACCTAGTATGAGATAAAGATTAAAAATGCTTCAAATGCAAATATAATTCAATTGTTCAAGCTGCTTCGTGTTGCAAAGGGTTAAAGATACATGTACAAAAACGCACACATTACAATTATTTCACCAGTTCAGAGAAGAACTTAAGTTGTACTTGTAGTTTGTTTTAATGTACTCAATTTATGTTTATCTTCAGCAGAATTAACTCGGTTCAGATCTCTTAGCGTAGATCTACATGATCACATTTATTATCTGTGCTACATATCGAATAGCCAAAGGTCTGCACCTGCAACCATTCATACAGAAAATTCCACCTCACGAGTAACACCCCCACCCCCTTAATTCATGGGAAACTAACATATTATCAGATACCCTTTCTGATGACAGCTTACTTGTTCTTCCTCTCCTCCATGAGTGGAGGTTTGGTTTTCTGTGACTTGTCCCCCATTCGTGTGCCTGTCAGCTTTCCCACAAGGGTCATGACCTCTCCTGTCGCCTCATCTCGAGCTCGTCGATCAATCAGTGATCGATCAACGCTCAACACAAGATTGGAGTTCTGCAAAAATCAATCATCAGACAAGTTAGATCAAACAAGATATAAGTACTTCATTCTAAATGAGACATGGGGCTTTTAAATAAAAGTAATAAAACCACTGCGGTAATGTTGAACTTAAGTGTGTTAAATTCATAGCTCTTAATTCAGAGGAATTCAAGCCTCCTAATTTGTAGAACCTGCACTTGTAATCATAACAAGCCATTTTAGATCCCTTTGAAATCACAGAATAAACTCCGATGAACTGTTCGGTTGCCTTTTGTTTACATGCGTCAAAGAAGGAATTATCCATATGGGTGGACAGGGGAGGCAACTCTATCGTGTAAATGATGTCCCTTGGTTGACAACATTCGCCATATTCGCGGCATTTTCGTTGATCAAACAACCAAATGAATTAATAATGCTTAAGTTTGGAGCTCAATCTCTCAATTAATTTCACGACAAATGTTCTTTGACTTCATTACAGGGACTTTTATCAAAAATTAGTCAAGAATGCCACTGGATTCTGAGCTATGAATTTAAGTTTAACACACTAAAGTTCAAGATAACCACCACCGGTACTACTTGTCTCCGAAAACCTCATCAGAACTTAAGAAAATGCGTCCTTTTCATGTCCCAATATAGGTCATAGTCACCTGAGAGGACGTTAAGCCCTACAATCTCTCTCTCGCGTCCTTTGATTTTTTTTAAGTCACATATTTGTATGAAATCAATCATGACTTATGTCTGCAACCTTCACCTTTCATGGCTTTATTCTTGTGTTTGTGCGAGGATTTACGAAGGAGCGGAAGACTTATCACATGACGTCATCAATACTTGTAGTTTCGAGTAAGAAGAGTTACCTCCATTGCAATTGCATTGAAATTGTTGCATCAACTTCGTCGAAAATCCGACTCTGAACACAAAAATATGGGTGCATGTAGCATGACTTCTCACAGGCATGTCCAATACTTAACTTTGAAGATAGATTTAGTTAGTTTAGATGGGGTTTTCAGAGAAAATAAGTACCCACCACCACTGCTACCAGAGTTATAACTGATATGGACTTAAAATTAATCCATATGATTAATATCAACTATCTTATCTCTCATATTTAGTGAGTGCACACACATTGTGAAATCAGGAGTTGCATTAAAATTGTGTACAGCATAATCAACTTATTGCCAATGCTACTAATAGTAATATCGTGTGGTTTTAATGTGTGGTGTTCTATCATTCTAACTCAAAACCTCAGGCTTCTTCTTTCCAATGATGCCCACGATCATGATAATGATCATTATGGCATGAAAATGGTGGTGCTTTGTTACAGTCCATTTGCGTACTCTGGTCGTTATCATTATCATAGTCCGTAAATCATAGCAAAGAGTCCGTGTCCGTAGAAGCCTAGTTTTTGTTGAGAGAACTGTGACTTAGTTTGCGGAGGCCTGCGACACAAAGGCATCAACCGTTGCCGCCTCCACCGTCTCAGTGGGAAGGCGGTTCCAGTCCCTCACAGTTCTCGGTAGAAATGAGCCCTCTCTGTATTGAGTTCTGGTATCTATGAGGCAGAACTGCTGATCTTAGGTATGGCGCTGTCGTGATGGGGGTGGGACTAGCTTGCTCCTGATGACTGGGCACTGAATTAGTCCATGATGGATCTTGTAGAGGACCCCCAGGCGCGTGGTTCTTCTACGCTGCTCGAGAGACGTCGATCATCCGGCTCACACTTGACGTGTTGTGGTAGCGGTTGAGTACGAAGCGGGCGGCACGTCTCTGGACAGCTTCCAGCTTCTCGATGCTTTCACCATACCCTCTTTTAAGTTTTAACTCTCACTGGGATATTTATGTGTGTCACTAATTTTGCATTCTGACAAATATCTTCAATGTAACAGTCGGATGTTAGATAACATAATGAAACGCTGAGCAGAAGAATTGCTGGTTTGCACCGACGCTTGAACAGCGTATATAATATATATAATAAAGCCAATTCAGAATTCTACTTCTGGCAATCGTGTGGACACAGTTAACTCACCGCTTTGTACTCATACTGAAGGGATCTCGCCGTGGCATCCGCCATGGTGGCTGCTGCAGGCTAAGCGTCACCACCTTTGCAAATCTGTACAAGTGCAAAACGTGTTTATCAACAATAACAATGATAGTTTGTGTACGCAATAGATGGCTATGTCGCACGAAACTGTAGCGTTAGCCGCACGCTTCTACAACTTCCGGTTGTGCCGTCCAGTGACCAGACAACACACGAATATATTTAAAACTACCCAAATACGCTCAACAACATTAATCTCGACAACATTAATTTATTTATCAATGATGCTGATTTCAAATGTAATGTAATCTGGTACAAAATGAGCTTGAATAATTATGAAGAGTACAAAATTAAGTTGTGTTCCAGCCCCTTTGGTTTTTAAATTGTCATGGCAGATAAATAAAAACAAACAAAGGAAAATTGACCAGGCATAAAGGTAATGCCTGATAGAAAGTCAGACAGACAGAAGGCACACACGCACACACACTGTGACACGGTGCACCTTATTTATAGATCTATATTTCAGATTGTGCTTCAGATGCTGCTGCAGATAATGATTGTGACGACAATGACGATGCCGAAAACAAAGAAAACAATGATGATGATGATTTTTTTTTTTGGGGGGGGGGGGGGGGAGGGGAGGGGGTATATATATATATATCTATTCTGTTGGCTTTCAAAAACGTTTAGCATTATTTCTGTGTTAAAGTGGCACTCTAAAGCTGTGTTTCCATATAGCGACACGATGGCGGCAGATGGTTGCGGCGAGGTGGTGGCAGCGGCAAAACCGATCGCAACAGTAGTAGCAAAGAATGCATGTTTTCATATGCGCGACACCGCCCTGATATGGCCCTTCGTGGTTGGCTGGGCGTTAAGCAAACAAACAAACAAAATATGCGCGACGTAACGGCAGTGCGGTGGCAAAGTGCTGCACGACTGTCACAGTGACAGCGCGGTTTGGCGAAAAGATGTTGTGCTGCCGTGCGGCATTTGCGTCCATAGTGGACGTGGTCTTAGTCTTTCAAAAGTATTCTAAGACCCCCCCACAACCAGATTTATAGTCTATTTTGACTGTTTTTTTCGTCAGATACATGTAGGCCCTATTCCCTGAGCTGCACATAGTCCAGCAAGAATTTCTTCCAAGGTTGTCAAAGGCACAGGTTTTGTTCCGCTTTTTTTTGAAATCAAAGAGGTTTTTTTTCTCACAAATCTCGTGTTTTCAATTTTCTAACTAGCATAAGTAGCTTCAAATATAGTTTCTCTTAATTACAGCATGGTCAGTTGTCAGTGGGTTTTTGACTGATTTATCAGAAGAATTCAAGACACTCGGAAAAGAACAAAAATCCGCCTGCCGCAATGCTTTTAATGGAAACACTCACGGCGAAATTCGCTAGCGGCATCGCGTTTTTGAATCGCGTTTTTGTCGCCGTC